>NC_134690.1:194368495-194668495 GCF_050947455.1 Rhinoderma darwinii | reverse complement strand
TACAACAAAGATAGCAACAGATAAAGAATATTGCCGTTTTAAAAACGTAAACCTTGTGTAAACTATGTAGCAAACTTTGTTACTTTTAAAGAGGATCAGGAAAGGTATAGAACATCTCACTCGTAATTTTTCAGAACTCTTTCTATTGACAATTTAAAAGAATTAAGTTTTTCACTTATTGAATTCATTTATTGAAAACGAAATCAGTGATTTATTTTTAGCCTTCGGATAAAGATAAATAAATAATAAATGTCAGCAGTTCACAAATAAAATTCAAGTACTACGGCACAAAATGTGTATTCATTTCTTGTTTTAATTTCTTAATTTCAGAGAAAATGATTATGAGTGCCCAACCCCCATCTATACAGAACTTATACACGTCGTCCACTTCTAATGGCATCATAAACATTATTGCTGTCAGTGCACATGCAGGAAATATCATCAATAAGGTCTAATAGGAATAGACCCTATTGGAAAGTGATTGGCGCCATTATAAATGGAGTTGTCTTTAGCCCGACCTTACAGGGCCATGATTGTGTGAGAGCTTGGGCCGACCAGAGGATTCTCTGGTACTTTTGTCATCCGATATCACCTTGCCCTCCTGCTACATTCCCTGAGATCAGATCTTGAAGACTGAATTTAGAGCATAATTGAAAATCCCTTGTATTCTATGAATTCTCAATGTGGGAAGAGATCTAAAAAAATATATATTTTTTCAAATATTTATGAAATTCTGGTGTGAACATTGACTCATTGTTTGTCACCATGGAAAATTTACTTTATCACTTACCAGGACAAAGAGGCAATATGAAGCTTGCTCTTGATGTTCAGGGATGGTGGAAAACACTGACAAAATTAAGCAGCTGAAGACAAGAAGAAAACTGAAAAAGATAGAAATAAATAGTGTTAATGTAATGTTTTTGTAACATTAATTTTAGTTTAAATATATTATAAATGTATATCATTTAACATTAGCAGTAAAGGTACTTATCAATCATTACATATAAACCATTCATGAACCTCATAGCAGGAAAAGGTCGTAAATAGTGTCATATCTCAAATCTGCACATTGGAGAACCCACATAGTAGAGCTAGACAGCAGAAAGCCACCACAGTCTTTTACCCTATAAAGCAAAAATATTCACTCGGCCTTTTGGATATATGGCTGATACAACTTTAGAAACATCAATCCAATTGAAATAATAAAGTAAAAATTCAATGCTATTGTGATAATGAATTCATATTAGATAAAGTTCCATAAGGTCTTTTCCATTCGGTTTACATTGCTCTTTGATGGCCTTAAAGTAGCATGCTGCAATATTTTATCAAGTAAAAAAATACGGAAACTTGATAGTCCTTTATATGTCAATGGGTGCCATTAGTATCCATTAGGATCCGTTAGACAATGGAGCATAAAAGATCTTTTATGGCTCCTGTAAAAACGGAAGGCATAATAAAAGTGTGAACAAAACCGAAAGATTTACACAACGTCATGCTTGTGCCAAGACAGGGCAGGGAAGGTAACTGTCTTGAAGGCAATGGAGAAAAGAGAAAGTCTACCCACAGTGCACTCAAATTCAGGACTATGTTTTGAGGCAATGTCTGAAATCTGACCATCTTTTTTGCCACCTTTTTAAAATGCTTCCCACTTCACATACTTTGTTTGAGTATATGTCATGTTTATCCCAACATGACATAAATCTTCTACCAATCCACATTTGTATATGTAATAATAACAGTATTCAGCATAATAAAGTCACACAATGCTTCTGCTCCACAATTGATTGGAATAATGCCGACCTTGCTCTTGTTGGGGGTCAACAACTCTTCAACCTTGATGAGCGCAGGCCTACCAGTAGCCGAGCAAACCTGTTAACATTTAGCAGGATCAGCTGGTTCATTAATACAGACTGTTAGCAGCCATTGCCGCTTAGGTTCTAATTAAAAACATAAGATAATAAATATTTTGTGCTTCAGACTTTGCAAATAATAGGAATCTAAAACAAGGAATTTGTTTTTAATAGGTTTTATAATATCATGAGATCCTTAGGATACAAATGTTACATAATATGCAATTTTATGCTATATACAATAGTGATGTGTTAACCATTTATTTTAAAAGAAAAAACATTCCTTGTGCCTACAGAAATCACATACAGTATAGACGACAGTATATGTCATGTGCAGGGCCGGCCTTAGGCTAGATGGCGCCCCATGCGAAATGATCTTTCGGCGCCCCACCTCCATCATTAACCCCTTAATGACCGGGCCTGAAAACACCTTAATGACCAGCTAAATATTTCTGGTTTTGCCTCTCTGCCTTTCAGCAGCCATAACTTTTTTATTTTTTCATTGACGTGGCTGTATGAGGCCTTGTTTTATGCGAGAGAAATAGTATTTTATTTCCCCACAGTTTGGGGGGTCCAAAAAATTTTTTTTACGGTGAGGAAAAAGCGATTCTCGGCATTGCTTTTCTTGTTTCACGCTAAATAACCCATTCAATTAATTGTTCAGGTTATTACGGACGTGTAGAAACCTAATATGTGTAGGTTTTTTGTTTTTATTTAATGTAGGGGCAATAAAATGTATTTTATGCAAAATAATGAATTTTTTGGGGACTTTTTTTCTTGTTTATTTATTTTTTTTGTTACTTTTTTTTTTTAATCCCATCAAGGGATCAAGGAATAACTTTATTTATAACTTTATTTTTTACTTGTAATGTATTAGCATACTCCTGTATGCTAATACATTACACTGTGTCATTATGACACAGGCTGCTGATCGGGCAGCACATAGTTTGCCCGAACAGCAGGCAAACAGAACAGACAGCCCTGGGGTCCTTTGTAGGTCCCCAGGGCTGACTGCAGAGGGATTCCCTGGTGTTTGATCGTATCACCGGAATCCCGGGGATGCAATCAAAGAGGGGAATTCCCTTTGATCATGCCACGGTCACGGACCGCGGCAATCAAAGGGTTAAACAGTTGGAGTCCGAATGTTTTCCGACCCCAGCTGTGTTCAGGGGGCTGCTCTAAGATCAGGAGCTGTTCGTTACAGCTCCTGCTTAGAGGATGAGCTCACACCTGCGCTCATCAGCCTCATCTGCAGCGACGCCAAAAGACATCTCTGTAGACTAAGCACCTGCACCGCCTGATGTCAAAAGACAGTGGGCGGTCGGGAAGGAGTTAATAAAAAATGCCCCCTAAAAAAATTATAATGCCCCTTTAATGCCCCCATACAGTGTAATAATAATAATAACATTTAATAATATAGTATATTACAACCCCTTCAAGGACCCATTATTTTGTACTCTAATTGTGGCCACATTATTATGCCCCCTGTAGTACCCCTACTCAGTATAATGTCCGCCTAGTGGCCCCCACACAGTATAGTGTCCCCATGTAGATTTTGCCATGCAGCCTCCCTGTAGACAGTGCCATAATCCCCCACCTCCTCCCTGTAGATCGTGCCATACAGCCCCCCCCACCTCCCCCTTGTAGACAGTGCCATACAGTCCCCCACCTCCCTCTTGTAGACAGTGCCGCCAAACAAAAACAAAAATTGTACTCACCTAGGCCCCATTCCCACAACGAACTGAGCTGCTCCATGACGGGAACCTTGCGTAGGCCAGCGTGATCCTGTAGCCTAGTACAGAGTTTCCCACCCTTTTCGGACTTGAGGCAGCACTGGAAAAATACAATTTCCTCAGGGCACCCCTACCAAAAATTGTTTAGAAAAAGACAGAAAATGGCTAAAAACAAGCACTATACTCGTAGGGTATGTTCAAACAGCGTTTATTATGATGCAAAAAAAATCTGCCTCAAAATTCCTTCAGGAAATGACAGCGTTGTTTGACCTTTTTTTTGTGTTTTTTCTTAAGCCGTTGAAGCTAATGCAAAAGACGCATGAACAAAAGCTCCAAACAGGTGACGCACGTATTTTCTGCCTCCTATTAATTTCAAATGGAGGTCAGAGGCAGAAACCACTTGAAGACCATCAGCCCCCCACTCACAGTAAAATTACCATCAACCCGCCACTCACAGTAAAATGACCATCAGCCCCCCCACTCACAGTAAAATGACCATCAGCCCACCACAAACAGATTCCCCCTGTAGGTAGTGCCACACAGCCCCTTATAGGTAGCGCCACACAGCCCCTTGTAGGTAGCGCCACACAACCCCTTGTAGGTAGCGTCACACAGCCCCTTGAAGGTAGCACCACACAGCCCCCTTGTAGGTAGCGCCACACAGCCCCCTTGTAGGTAGCGCCACACAGCTCCCTTGTATATAGCGCCACACAGCCCCTTGTAGATAGCGCCACACAGCCCCTATGTTGGTAGTGCCACACAACCCCCTTGTAGATAGCACCACACAGCCCCCTTGTAGAGAGCGCCACACAGCCCCCTTGTAGGGAGCGCCACACAGCCCCCTGGTAGGGAGTGCCACACAGCCCCCTGGTAGGGAGTGCCACACAGCCCCCAGGTAGGGAGTACCACACAGCACCCTGGTAGGGAGTGCCACACAGCCCCCTGGTATGGAGTGCCACACAGCCCACAGCCCCCTTGTAAGTAGTGCCACAGCCCACAGCCCCTTGTAGGTAGTGCCACACAGCCCCCTTGTAGGTATTGACACACAGCCCACAGGTCCCTTGTAGATAGCAACCCCCCCTTCCTGTAGAGAGCGCCACTGAAGCTCCCTGAAGGGAGGATGTGGATTCCGCTCCTGGAGCGCTCCTTGATGTCTCTGTCAATATATGGACAGTACAGGCCGGACCCGGCAGAATGCTCTGGGGGGAGGCCACCATGATCAGGGAAGTAGGCAGGGAAGGAGTTAAGGGAGTTAGGAGGGGTGGTTAGGAGGGAGTGGGGGTGGTTAGTGGGGCGAGGCTAGGTTATTTAAGGGTGGGCAGAGAGGAAGGACACAATTAAACTGAGTACAGGAAAGCTTGTCCCGCCCTCCCTCCCTAAATGTTTTGTTTCGTCTGTGTATTGGCAATTTTGTTATTTCGCTTTGTTGCTCGTTGTTTTTGTTTTTCTCACAGGTACCTGAGGATGCTGGGGAGCGGTTTTGCGATGTCGCAGCAGTAGTATGGTGGATTGGGGGTCCTTGGAGTTGGTGGTAAATTACTGTGGGGGAGGGATTCATCGGGGGTATGGTCCCTCCCTAATTTATTATGGTTGGTAGTCTGGTCAATTTGGGCTCCTGCTGGGTGGTGTCCCGGGGAGTGGTTGCGGTTTAGGTCAGCCAACTGCAGGTATGACGGTGCCCCTGAACCAGTAGGGTGATGGCTGGGAGTAAAAGTATGATGCAGGTGGGCTGTTTGGTGACAGACTTTTGTAGCTCCAAGGACTCCCCTTCCATTGTTATTCTTATTTGTAAATTGTTGTTCATTATATTTGTTTGTAAATAAAATGGCTGCTGTGGCCGAATTTATCCAACCCAAGTGTTCGAGTTTTATTATAGGGACGGGGGTTGGTAGGGGGCATGGCCACTAATGGGGGGAATGGAATTGGTTAAAGTAACATGACCCTTATAGGAGTGTAAGCACTCTACAGTCCCCTGAACAAAGTCTCATCAGGGGAAACTCCTGAAGCGGAATCCCTGTCTACAGCGTTGCCGACTCTGTGACTGGGGATTCCACTCCAGGGGAAGCTTCTGTCATCTGTGTCCATTTATGGACAGTGACGTTATTCTGTCCAGGAGCAGAATCCCTGGCCACATGGGGATTCCGCTTCTACAGGGAGCTACAGTGGCGCTAGTAGATAGCAGAGCAGGTAGATACCTCTCTGCTCTGCTATAGGGCCATGGCTACTGCTGTAGCAGCCACAGCGGCTTCTAGCAGCGCTGCTGCCCTTATGCCCGGTGTCGCCGCTAGCAGCCGCCATGGCTGCTACAGCGGTAGCGCCGGCCACTGAGTGAAGAAGCGCCCGGGCAGAACAGCGACTGCTGAGTTGCCGGGCCCGGGCGCTTCTGAAACAAGCAGGGGAAGGGAGCCAGCGCAGTGCCCCCTTCCACCTGCTGGAGTGATGCGCCCTGTGCGAAGGCACAGGTCGTACACCCCTAAGGCCGACCCTGGTCATGTGACATATCTTCTACAATGGATGGCCTATATACTGGTTTGTGTAGTCTGTTTACATAAGCCCAATGACAAGTCAAACACTAATTACACAAAATACTGTTGCTGCTTTTGAGTGGGTTAGTTCTTGATTTTGGTATTAAAGGGTTTTTCTCATGAAGAAAACCCCTGTCCATATGCTTATTAAGGCATATGGATATGATAGATGGGGGTTCCCCATTTAGGACCCAGCCAGAGTGGAGAACAGCTAGCAAAGAGAAGCTTCCATTCTGAAGGACTTGATTTGTCCATGTATTACATGATTGGCCATTCACTTGAATGGCTGGCATGTAATACTACATTTTTCCTACTGCGGCCGCTGCAGGAGAACTTTATGGCCAGCTGCTTCTTCCCCTGGAGATACCGACAAGCTGGGTTTCTGAGGCCAAATCCGCGCTTATTAGCTCATGACGGAGTTGGCTTCATTTTAAAAAGAGGTTGTACTCATGACAAAGCTGCTTTAAATATATTTTAACCAAATTCTTGGCACTTAATGGTTAACACTACAGAATATATGAGTACAGAATGAATGCAGGTACATCTGATAGAGGAAGCGCAGGACGGGTGCCCATTTTTACACTCAGCAACCACATATTCTTCCCATCTCTCACTTTCCAAAAGTAACAATCATTATTCCTCCCTATCTGATAAAGTACAGAGATATAAACATTGAAATGCATTCAGTCTACTTAAAACATTTTAATGCAATACATTAGTGTCTGCATTTCTTTGCTTTATGACTCAGTGTTCATTGTTTGTGCTGTTCATTGTCAATGTAATGTATCCCTTATGCTATATAATGTTAAAAAGAACAGAGCACAAGCAGAAATTAAAAGTAGTGGCTACAAGAAAAAATTTGAAAGAGCACACAATAAGAAAGTGTGCAGAAAAGTTGACATTCTCACTCCAAAAAATGTATTTACAGTGTGTGTGTGTGTGTGTGTGTGTGTGTGTGTGTGTGTGTATATATGTGTAAATTGAGTATAATACAGGGTGGGGCAAAGATTAGTTAGGGTAAGCCATACGGAGCGGCCCTGGCATGGTTGTGATATGGCCAACAACCGCACCATGTTCGGCGCGGCTGTCAAACACCGTGTCAATGGCTGCGCTTTAGGGAAATTTTACCCGCAAAATCGTGAAGCCATAATGGGTGTACTAATTAATAACCACACAATTTTGCAGGTAAAGGGACGTTTTACCCGCAATAATGTGCAGCCTTTAACAGGGTGTTTGACAGCCGCGCCGAACATGGTGCGGTTGTTGGCCATATCACAGTTCCACACCTGTCCACATGTTGTGTGTGGTATTTCAGCATTGCCCTATTTACGTCAATAGAACTGAGCTGCAATACCAGACACAACCCATGAACAAGTGCGGTGATGTTTCTGAAACAAATCAGACATCATTTTCAAATCCTGGACTACCCCTTTAACAAGACTTTACAAATATTCAAGTGTTAATCAAAACAAGCACTCAAAATACTAGAGAGACCTAAAAATAATAATACAGCCAAAGAATTAGGCCTAGTTCACACTAAGCCTTTTGCAGGCAAAAAAAAAAAATCTGCCTCAGAAACACAGGCAAAAATCGCAGCAGTAAACGCTCAAAACTAGAGTAGGATTTTTTCTGCATCCCACTGAATTCAATGGGAGGTCTGAGTTGGAAACCGTCGTGGTTTCCATGTCAAAATCAGCGCCAAAAAACTTGAACTGACCTTTACATTTTACAGGTGTATAGAGGGAAAAGATTCATTGAATTGCAATTAAACAATCTACAGTATTTAACGTATTTCTGGAAGAAATTTCCTTTTTTTTTTTTTTTTTTTTTTTTTTAAATAATAGATAATAATGCTCATAGTCATAATAACAATTTATTCAATCACATTTTTTACATTTTATTTTATTTGTTTGCTAAAAGTGCATATATTAAGAAAATGAAAAGAGAATTAACGCTGATTCACCTGAGATCGCCTTGTGTAAGGAATAAATGGCTGGTTGGCTGATTTTTGAAAGCTCAGATTTAAAGTCATTTGAAATAAAGCATTTTGTTGCATTTGATTTTCTTTTTTCAGTTCTCTATTGTAAACAGGTGATGCTCTCAGTATTTTTATGCAGGGATTACTTCCAACTATAATTGAATGCCCTGTCCATCGGTTATTGCTCTACATACGCTGTGGTCCATGAGTGGGTTTCAATGAGCTGTATGTGTACAATGAGCAAGAGCCAAATGTACCAAGCCGCGGGCTACAAAGCTGGCACATGTCTTAGAGCAGTGTTTCTCATAACTATGTCAGCCACAGTGCACCCTTACATTGCTGGGCACGGCATCAGAGCCACATTGCTCCTATTACAGATCCAGCCACAGCTCTAATACTCCAATATTACAATGCCACATACAGTGCTCTCACAACAGAGCTAACCGTAGGTCTTCCATAATACAAAACAAAGCACAGTACCATAAGAGCTAGTCACAGTGCCTCCATTATAATGGCAGCTACAGTACCCTCATATCAGAACCCTTCAACAGATGCTAACAAGTGTGCTATTGCTGCATATGGGACAAACACAAACAGAGCAATATTGGTGCAGTACTATGTTTGTAAATTGCAGAATGAGACAACAATAAGGGTCCGTAAAGCAGCGCAGGTTTCTATATAATTCGGGGACTAGTGGTCACCTCCTTCATTAATAATATACAATATTGTAGTCGCGTGATGTAGTGACATTTTGCATACCCACGACTCTAAAAAACATTTACTTCTGCTAGTGAGTCATTATTTAGCTGTTATAATATCTGTCCAAACAAGTATTTCACTCATAATAGCGATATATACTGATAAACTGTCATATTCGCTAATACGCTGATCTTATAAAAGGCACTTTCCATTGAACTAAAAAGTGTAAACATTGACAAAATGAATCATCTCCTAGTTACAAGTCTCTTTTACTTGCTGCTGGGATGCCCCCTTGAAAAGTGACCCCCCCACCCCTTAAAAAGTCATACTTACGACATTACTCACAAAGCAGATAGTGGTTTCCAGACAGGGTGGAAAATAATTGTTTAACATTTTTGATAATGCAAGCCATACAGCTTAAATTTTCCACCATTTATAGGTTTAGCTAGAGCTGTTTATGTAGTACAATGAGATATGGCAAAGGTTATTGCCATTCGTTAGAAGTGTTTGACAAGTGCTGTATAGAAGTCAAGATTTCTTCCATAGATGAAGTCTAGTAAATTTATATTACAGATCTTCATGTGGAAAGACATGTTCTCTAGCTTTCTCCAGTCTAATAGCATAATACAGGCTTGCAAGACACGGATCAAAAATATGCAAGCCTAAGAAATAAAGAAATATATTTAATTACTAGGTTTTATACATAGGTAAGTGGTGATTACTAGATATTTCAGAAAAATTAATAGTGTCTCTCTATATGCAGGTCATATGACTAAGTGGAAACTACAATTACAAAACATTAAAATGAAGATAATTATAATTATTAATAACAAAATAAAAAGAAAAAATACAGGAACAATAATTATTAGCATCATAATTGTCATCCACATATGGCATAACATAACCATAAAGTTAAATGATAAAATTCGGTCTGCCTGCAATATCCTCTAGAGGAAGCTTAGGTGCTTAAAGTTTATTCTCAACTTAATCATTTATGGTATATCTATGGGAGAATATGAGGGGTGTCCGTGGCTCTCGTCATTTTTTTGTATGACCGTTACAGAAATAATTGGTCAAGCGGACTTGGCTTTTCCGTAACTTCCATAGAAATTAATGGAGAGAGCCACGCACATGATCGGCCACCTCTCCATTCATCCTCCACCTGGATGTGGAGGCTGGTGACCCCCGTTCTTGGTATAGGTTTGAGTACCGCATCTATTAGACATTTATGACATACCCTATGAATATGTTATAAATGTTTAAGTTGGGAATACTCCCTTAATGAATACCGGTTTATCATTGATCTCAACAGGAGTTTTATAAATCTATTTGCAGTAAGCTCCCCCTAGTAGTGGCTGCAGGCAGCAACAATCTTCTCTGTAGAGAAGCAGGAGATTTGGATCTCTGCTACAGAGACATAACGGAGCGTCAACCATTATTAAAGTGTAGCTAAACGTTTGACAAACTTCTGACATGTCATAGTGACATGTCAGAAGTTTGGATTGGTGGGGGTGCGAGCACTGAGAGCACCAACAATCGCTAGAACAAAGCAGCTGAAGCGCTCTCGTGTGAGCACTCCGCTGCTTCGTGTCTGGTCGGCTTTTTCCGGAAATAAATGTATCGGAGTACAGACTCAATAGAAAGTCTATGAGCCCGTACTCCGATACATCGGCTTTCCGGAAAAAGCAGAGCAGACACGAAGCGGCTGAGCGCTCACATGAGTGCTTCAGCTGTTTTGTTCTAGCAATTGGTGGGGGTCCTAGTGCTCGGACCCCCACCAATCCAACTTCTGACATGTCACTATGACATGTCAGAAGTTTGTCAAACGTTTAGCTACACTTTAAGGTATGTTATGAAATTAATGAACACAGAATTTCAAAATGTTGTTCAAAAGTCACTCACATGAAATAGTTGTTATCTAATAGAATATTGTGTTCTTTTTTTTAATTTATTTAGTCTTGTTATATAATTCATCATAAAATAAACAAAAGGCGGTGGTGTATGTCTGTATGTGAGAAGTGATATGAAGGCGAGTGTGAAAGAGACAATAGTGGGTGAATACTGTGAGGAGGTTGAAACCTTGTGGGTGGAACTAGAAAGGGAGGTAAACACTGAAAAAATTACTTTTGGTGTAATCTATAGACCCCCCAATATAACTGAGGAGATGGAAGGTCAGCTATATAAACAGATGGAGCGGGCTGCACAGGCGGGTACTGTAGTGATAATGGGAGATTTTAATTTCCGGGATATTAATTGGTGTCATGGTTCGGCTTCAACTGCAAAGGGGAGACATTTCCTCAACCTATTGCAGGAAAATTTTATGGGCCAGTTTGTGGAAGACCCGACTAGAGGTGAAGCTCTGTTGGATCTGGTCATTTCTAATAATGCAGATCTTGTTGGGAATGTCAATGTTCGTGAAAACCTTGGTAACAGTGATCACAATATAGTTAAATTTTACCTATACTGTAAAAAACAAACGCTGGGAGGGCAAAAACATTTAATTTTAAGAAAGCCAATTTCCCCAGGATGAGGGCTGCAATTCAGGATATAGACTGGGAAGAACTAATGTCAAATAATGGGACAAATGATAAATGGGTGATTTTCAAATCTACTTTGGGTAATTATAGTGCAAAATTTATTCCTATAGGTAACAAGTGTAAACGACTAAAATTAAATCCCACATGGCTTACACCTTTTGTGAAAGAGGCAATACATGACAAAAAAAGGGCATTTAAAAAATACAAATCTGAGGGTACATCTGCAGTCTTTGTAAAATATAAAGAGCTTAATAAAATCTGTAAAAATGTAATAAAATTAGCAAAAATACAAAATGAAAGGCAGGTGGCCAAGGATAGTAAAACAAATCCCCAAAAATTCTTCAAGTAGATAAATGCTAAAAAGCCAAGGTCTGAACATGTAGGACCCCTAGATAGTGGTAATGGGGAGTTGGTCACAGGGGATCAAGAGAAGGCAGAGTTACTAAATGGGTTCTTTAGCTCTGTATATACAACTGAAGAAAGAGCAGCTGATGTAGCTGGTGCCAGTGCTGTTAATATATAAGGTTGATATACTGAATTGGATGAATTTAGAGATGGTCCAAGCTATATTAAATAAATAAATGTGCACAAGGCTCCGGGACCAGATGGGTTACACCCTAGAATTCTTAAAGAGCTTAGTTCAGTTATTTCTGTCCCCCTTTTCATAATATTCAGAATCTCTAGTGACTGGAATAGTGCCAAGGGACTGGCGCAGGGCAAATGTGGTGCCTATTTTCAAAAAGGGCTCTATGTCTTCCCCGGGTAATTATAGACCAGTAAGCTTAACATCCATCGTGGGGAAAATGTTTGAGGGGCTATTGAGGGACTATATACAGGATTATGTGACAAAAAAATAGTATTATAAGTGACAGCCAGCACGGTTTTACTAAGGACAGAAGTTGTCAAACTAACCTAATCTGTTTTTATGAAGAGGTGAGCAGAAGCCTAGACAGAGGGGCCGCTGTGGATATAGTGTTTTTGGACTTTGCAAAGGCATTTGACACTGTCCCCCATAGACGCCTAGTGGGTAAATTAAGGACTATAGGTTTAGAAAATATAGTTTGTAATTGGATTGAGGATTGGCTCAAGGACCGTATCCAGAGAGTTGTGGTCAATGATTCCTACTCTGAATGGTCCCCGGTAATAAGTGGTGTACCCCAGGGTTCAGTGCTGGGACCACTATTATTCAACTTATTTATTAATGATATAGAGGATGGGATTAATAGCACTATTTCTATTTTTGCAGATTACACCAAGCTATGTAATATAGTTCAGTCTATGGAAGATGTTCGTGAATTGCAAGCAGATTTAAACAAACTAAGTGTTTGGGCATCCAGTTGGCAAATGAAGTTTAATGTAGATAAATGTAAAGTTATGCATCTGGGTACCAACAATCTGCATGCATCATATGTCCTAGGGGGAGCCACACTGGCGGATTCACTTGTTGAGAAGGATCTGGGTGTACTTGTAAATCATAAACTAAATAACAGCATGCAGTGTCAATCAGCTGCTTCAAAGGCCAGCAGGATATTGTCGTGTATTAAAAGAGGCATGGACTCGCCGGACAGGGATGTAATATTACCACTTTACAAAGCATTAGTGAGGCCTCATCTAGAATATGCAGTTCAGTTCTGGGCTCCAGTTCATAGAAAGGATGCCCTGGAGTTGGAAAAAATACAAAGAAGAGCAACGAAGCTAATTAGGGGCATGGAGAATCTAAGTTATGAGGAAAGATTAAAAGAATTAAACCTATTTAGCCTTGAAAAAAGACGACTAAGGGGGGACATGATTAACTTATATAAATATATTAATGGCACATACAAAAAATATGGTGAAATCCTGTTCCATGTAAAACCCCCTCAAAAAACAAGGGGGCACTCCCTCCGTCTGGAGAAAAAAAGGTTCAACCTGCAGAGGCGACAAGCCTTCTTTACTGTGAGAACTGTGAATCTATGGAATAGCCTACCGCAGGAGCTGGTCACAGCAGGGACAGTAGATGGCTTTAAAAAAAGGGTTAGATAATTTCCTAGAACAAAAAAGTATTAGCTCCTATGTGTAAAAATGTTTCCCTTCCCTTTTCCCGTCCCTTGGTGAACTTGATGGACATGTGTCTTTTTTTCAGCCGTACTAACTATGTAACTACGTAACTACCGTGTTTCCCCGATAGTAGGACACCCCCGATTGTAAGACGTATCGGGGGTTTCAGGGGGGTCGGCTAATATAAGCCGTACCCCGAAAGTAAGACATATGTCTTACTTTCGGGGAAACATGGGGGTATTGCCGCCTCCTGCCCACTTGCGCGCCGCCCCCCTCTCCATACGTCTCCATCAGCGGCAGGAGCACGGCTGTTATACACAGCCTGGCTCCTGCTGCAAGTTTAACCCATTAAATGCCGCTGTCAATAGTGACAGCGGCATTTAATGTTTTTGACAGAGGGGGGAGCTCCCTCTGTCACCCGATCGGCGCCCCCGCAAACAAATCGCGGGTCGCCGTTGGGTTTCCATGACAGCCGGGGGTCTAACAAAGACCCCCAGGTCTGCCTTCAGCATCTGCCTGTTAGGCGATGCCGGAGGCATGACCTAATAGGTTGCCTGTCAGTTTTACACTGACAGGCAATAATGCTTCGGTATACTAAGTATACCAAAGCATTATATATGCGATCGGCACATCGCATAGTGAAGTACCCTGGTGGGACTAAAAAAAAAAATGTAAAACAGTTAAATAAAGTTTGTGAAAAATAAATAAATAATAATTCGACAATTTTTTTCCAATATAAGACATACCCCGAAAGTAAGACATAGTGGGGCTTTTGGGGATAAAAAGAAAGTAAGACACTGTCTTACTTTCGGGGAAACACGGTATGTAACTACGTATATGTCAGTTCACAATAGAATGTGAAGAAGTTAAATCTATCTAATTATCTACCAAACTCTGGACAGCAAGTTAAATAATTGTAAATATATTGTCCTTTCAAATATACCCTTTAAACTGTAATCAAAGAACTTGGACATCTCTTCCTATATTATATAAATATATATAAAATGTACAGGTCCTTTACCTGGGGTATCTTCCAATATATATTATTGGATAATATAATCTGGGTGTTTTGTTTTTTTGTAGGATTGAGCTGGTAACACACAGACTTGAAATTGGAGATGGACTCCTAAAAGCATTACTCTACTTAAGGTTCAATTTGGCTATGTTCCCGCTTGAGGTAATGAAGTAATTTTCTATAATATGGAAGAAAAAAACAGTGAAATAACAAACAACTCAGAAGGCAAACAGTGCACAAAAAGTACAAAAAAGAAGCAAACTTAATCTTTGGGTATATTTTGTGTTTAAATGAACATTTGATATGAAAAGGAATGGTTGTTAGTTCTACACAACAAATATATGTTGCTGAAAATCCCTCAAAAATTAAAAGATACCCTACCTCAATGTCACCACCCTATTTTGTTATTCTATTTAGGGACATATTCTGTCATGCATGATTGATTTAATAACACACCCAGAGATCAGCTATTCTGTAACACCAAACTGTGCCAGTATTCACAACTGGTAAAAACGTTTGTTACTTCATTTATTTCAGGAATCTAAATATTTTTCATTCCATGCCATCAGTATTTGACATACGGTCACAATTGATGGACAGTAATGAGCAACACAAGTCACCGTTAGGACGGAAACTGCTAGACCTCTAGTAAAATTCCAATTGACTCTGTAAGGCTCTGGTCATATCACATTCTATGGTCCAAGTTTGACGTATAGCCTGGGAAACCCTCCCGACAAATACAATAAACATAGGCTGTGATGGATGCCCAAACAGTGGCATCCGTCAGCCATGAACTATAATGGTATCCATTTAACCGATACGACATGAACTCTCAATACCCTTTTACATGATGTATCTATTTAAAGGATACCATTATAGCCTATGGATGACAGAGGCCACTGCCAGGCATCCGTTTAACGCATCCTTCACCCATTGACTATAATGGCATCCATTTGATGAATACGTAATGAAAAGCTATTGTAAAGCTTATGACGTACCAACCAAAGGCTACAATGTAAAAAAAAAAACATACATTTAACATATACTTTTTTACTAGACTCTGTGGGATGGAATATTGTGGTCTACTATGCTATTCCATACGTTTAGTCTTTGTGGTGTATTGATGTATACTGGCTAGATGGAGGCCTGGACACTTGTTTGGCTTCTGTCTGACAATGGAGCCCAATGAACACATTTAGCATGTATGTCGAGAGCTTTCCCAACGTACACGCTAAACTTAAACAAAAATGTGATGTGAACAGGGCCTTATACTAAACAATGTGAAAGTCATCTTGCTGAATACATTATGTGCTCGAAAGAAAAGCCTACAATGATATGTAACAGTTACATAGTAATACAGTAAGGTACATTATAAATGCAGCAAATATATTTTTGTAGGTACAGTATACCTATAGACATCATAGAAGCTGCAGGGGCTGTCTTTGTTATATGTATGTTCCTAAAAGGGTACTCCAGGACTGTAACATTGATGGCATATTCTTAGAATCCTTGATGGCCAATCCATCAAATATTTGACCAAGGCTGTGGCCCCTTCACTTTGTTGGTCGGCAGAGGTCCTGCCTTAGGTCAGTCCCAAACCGATCAAACATTGATGGCCTAGCTTAAGTTTAAATGTTAAAAACACTGGTATATTACATAGTTACATAGTTACATAGTTAGTACGGCTGAAAAAAGACACATGTCCATCAAGTTCAACCAAGGGACGGGAAAAGGGATGGAAAAAATTTCTACACATAGGAGCTAATATTTTTTTGTTCTAGGAAATTATCTAACCCTTTTTTAAAGCCATCTACTGTCCCTGCTGTGACTAGCTCCTGTGGTAGGCTATTCCATAGATTAAAATACAAAAATAGAGAGGTATATGTATACTCTCGAAGGCAGTCTTGCCATCTAAGGTCGAATCAGTCCTCAATATATCAAATCTAAAAATGCAAAAAAAAGTCCTTGGTAATATATTTATTATCTGGTGGGAACTAAATATATGTTATTGTGGAAGAGGCCTGGTACAGGAGGGTAAATACAGGAAAGACTCGTGATTAATGTCATCCATGTTTCAGTATCCTGTAGATTTAAAAGACAGATAAAATGAAGGCTGCAGCTATTAAACATGGGAAACACATCATGAATTACAGATCTTTGTACATTTACTGCTCTAAATTAGTTAACATTATGGGCTTGAAAATCTACACGTCTTTTCCATCTACTGATTTACATTGGGGGTTTTTTCTGTTCTCTAGCACAAATAAAATGTAATTGAAACATATCAGTATTTATACTCCAGAGATAGTGCTTTGTATCGCTATATAGAGATGGCAACTAAATTGCAATCTCTATTTAATGCAGTAAGAAGGAAGCGAAGAAGGAACATACATCTTAACAAGATGTGGGCTGGATATCAGACATATATATGCTGTACTTGTAAGGTGACAATGCATTATACAAAGTGAACTACAGAACAATGATTGACAGAGACATAAAAGTTTAATTTTTGCCTGGACACATTGTTTGCCTGGACACATTTAAATTTGTCACTTGCATTTAGATAATCATTCCGTTATGTACAACTGCCATTTTTGGCATGTCCCACACTCGTAAATGTGTAACTAATGGATAATAAGAATAGTGGTGAAGTCAGTGGTGAAGATCTGTAGAAACCTTACACAATACCCTTTAAATGGTGGAATCACGGAAACATATATGGCAGATAATAGATGTCTTTGATCCAGGTAACACTTTTATACATACGATTCGACATAAGATAAGTTGTAAGGTATCGTATACCAATAATAAATAAGGCTCATCACTTGGTAGTATTCCTTTTGTTAAAAAGTGTTTACCGGCAATTAGATAAGCCAGAAGTTTTAAAAACTTTTTCAATCCTTTGTACCATCCAGCCCATTCCATTTCCCGTTGGTCACACACCATTAAAGGAGAGAGAAAAAGTACTATGCACACCAATACGGAGTTATTTATCCAAACAAATAATTTATTTATTTATAGCCAGTGACAGTGCGACGTTTCGGTCAATACCATGACCTTCCTCAGGCACTTTCGTCAATGCTTAATCCTGCGTGGATGGCGCTGTAAGCTTGGCGGGTAACCGCTATAGTGTGGTGCTGCGATACGCCAGAAGTTTTTAAAACTTTTTCAATCCCTTGAACCATCCAGCCCATTCCATTTCCCATTGGTCACACACCATTAAAGGGGTATTCTAGTTTCAGCAATTTAAGGTTATTCTTTGTGTAATCAAAAGCTATACAATTCATCAATATACTTTCTCTATAATTTCCCTGCGATTTCCAAGATCTCTGCTTGTTGTTATTCAGTAGCAGCCTTCATTGTTTAGCCTTAGGGATGATTCAGACAAACGTTGAATACGTCCGTGTGACGGCCGTTAAAACAGCGTCCGTCACACGGACGAATGTATTTCAATGGGGCCGTTCACACGGCCGTTGTTTCAACAGACCGTATGAAGGGTCTGTTGAAAAATAGAACGTGTCTTTTTTTCTTCCGTTTTCATGGATCCCTCCATACGCGGGCAACGCGGACGTGAAAAACTATTGTTTTTTATATCTGAGTTTCCCCACGTTGGTCTGAATAAGCCCTTAGTGGATAAATTCTGTCCATGGTTATGTGATGGACACACAGGTGTACGGCTCGTTACAAGACACTGCTCTAGTATACATACTGTAACGAGCTATGCACATGTGTGTCCATCACATGACCAGGACACATTTTTATCCACCGGAAGTAAACAATAAAGGTTTTTATTGAATTGCAACAAGCAGAGATCTAGAAAATTGACTCGGAAAGTGTATTGGAAAATTGTATAACTTTTCATCATACAAATAACCGTTATTTGCTGAGGAAATAAAGAAATGACAGAGGAAGCATGTTTGGCTGATTCTGTATCTCACTTGCTCTTGGTGGTAGATAAATAAGCACAAAAAGTTTAATTTTGTAAACGTTTTTTGTTGACAAAAATAGGGCAGTTTGTACGTGAGGTGCGCCAAATTTACAAATTGTTTGCCTGGACACATTTAAATTTGTCACTTCCATTTAGATAATCATTCCGTTATGTACAACTGGCATTTTTGGCATGTCCCACACTCGTAAATGTGTAACTAATGGATAATAAGAATAGTGGTGAAGTCAGTGGTGAAGATCTGTAGAAACCTTACACAATACCCTTTAAATGGTGGAATCACGGAAACATATATGGCAGATAATAGATGTCTTTGAGAGCCAACAGTAATGCAGCCTGTGATTTACCCAACATTTATTTTAACACCTATACAAATATACACAGAAAATCAGCCAGTAAGGGTATGCCCAGACGTGGCGGAGTTCTGCATACACTGTCCGCATCAATGATTCAGATTCTGTTGCGGCTTTGCCTAAAATGGGCATTAAATTGATGCGGACTAGCCATTGCATATTGAGGGGAAGAGGGCTTCCCTTCTCTCTATCAGTGCAGGATAGAGAGAAGGAACAGCCCTTTCCCTAGTAAAAGAAAAATAAATTCATACTTACCCGGCCGTTGTCTTGGTGTCGCGTCCCTCTCTTGACATCCAGCCCGACCTCCCTGGATGACGCGGCAGTCCATGTGACCGCTGCAGCCTGTGATTGGCCTGTGATTGGCTGCAGCCGTCACTTGGACTGAAACGTCATCCTGGGAAGCCGGACTGGAGGAAGAAACAGGGAGTTCTCGGTAAGTATGAACTTCTATTTTTTTTACAGGTTGATGTATATTGTGATCGGAACTCACTGTCCAGGGTGCTGAAACAGTTACTGCCGATCGTTTAACTCTTTCAGCACCCTGGACAGTGACTATTTACTGATGTCGCCTAGCAACGCTACCGTAATTATGGGTGCACACACGTAGTCACCCATAATTATGGGAAAGCCCCATTGACTTCCTCAGTCTGGCTGTAGACCTAGAAATACATAGGTCCAGCCAGAATGAAGAACTATCATGTTAGTAAAACCAATACGCTCCGCAGCACACATAACATCTGCGGACTTCATTGCGGAATTTTGACTCTCCATTGAAGTTCCGCAATGAGTCCGCAAGAAGTCCGCTACACGTCCGCAACAGTCAGTGTATGCTGCGGACACCAAATTCCGCACCGCAGCCTATGCTCCGCAGCGGAATTCTCCGCAACGTGTAAACGAACCCAACTAAAAAGCTGTGGAAAGCAATGGAGAAACGTGCACGCTGCGGATTTCCGCTGCGGACTGTCCACAGCGGAATTCCAGAGCAATTCCGCCACGTCTGGTCATGCCCTAAAGGTATCACAAATCTTTATTATGCATAAGTATACATAAAAAGTACCACATCAAGATAAAAGCTAACATACAAGCATTACCCACGATAAGCGAAGCCCCTCACAGTGTTCGTCCAAACCTGCAAGATATCCCCGGTAACAGAGTATGACATAGTGAAGTGGTAAACTATTGACTAGTGAAAAAGTGGGTAAGAAACCCACATTATTGTAATTATAGCATACTCAAAACATGAGTAAAAAGAGGCCTTCAGACCAGATCAGTGAGGAATTTCCGACCCCTACACGTGTTTCACACGGCGCTTCTTCCATCATGCCATTATTACAATAATAATAATATAAAAAGCCGTTCCGACACATAAGAAGACATAAGTATTATAAATGGCACATGGTCGGTGGGGGGCCCTGTTACTGATTTTGTGTTTCAAGGCCTAAGAGCACAGAATTACACCTCTGTCTGCTTGATGCAAATTGTTCCATTATATTAGCATTAAAAATAATGCCCCTGCACCTCTCTTGACAACCAGCAATGAAGACAGAGGTGACATGTTTTCTTTTTCTGACTGACGTGAGGTCCATTGGTCACGGGGACCTGTTTGATCTAGTCACATGACTGCAATGACACATAGCGCTGTACGCTGCATGTGTCTAGTTCTAGCCTATTGGACGTTGTGTCCCCCATGGATACATATTTTTTTATTAATCTCAGGGTTTTAGTTTATTTCTGTTAAGCCAGGTTTAGCAAGTTTTCTACTTTGAATGTAAATTGATTTAATTTCTTAAATTATAGCTAAAATATATAGCTCTAATAGCTTTGTGCTGATAGGTTTGCAGTTTGTGCACTGAATACTGAATGATATATAGGGCAGCAGCACCGCATACCAGATATGATTGATAAATTTAATAATATCTGTACTTTTTTTTCTATTAAAGAACACACATTTACAATTTGAGAAAAATAAAATAGTTTCCCTCTGTTTTGTAGGTCAGAGAGTTACTCGGCTTCAGCTAAATATATCCAGTGTAATAAAATGCAGTGTTGGGATGCCAGCAAATATGTGTGAAACCACAAATGGATCATTCGGAGTTTGCCGTGATTCAGATACACACTATTAGGGTATGTGCACACGGCGGGGGTCCGTAACGGCTGAAATTACGGGGATGTTTCAGCCTGAAAACATCCCCGTAATTTCAGCCGTACCGGCATGTGCAGGCGCTTGAACGCCGCGTCAATTACGGCCGTAATTAGCGCTGCTATTCATTGGAGTCAATGAATAGCGGCTCCAATTACGGCCAAAGAAGTGACAGGTCACTTCTTTGACGCGGGCGTCTATTTACGCGCCGTCATTTGACAGCGGCGCGTAAATATACGCCTCGTGTGAACAGACAAACGTCTGCCCATTGCTTTCAATGGGCAGATGTTTGTCAGCGCTATTGAGGCGCTATTTTCAGACGTAATTCGGGGCAAAAACGCCCGAATTACGTCCGTAAATAGGCCGTGTGAACATACCCTTACACTTTCTTTCAATGTTTTACTCTGTATTGCCTTTACTACTAGAATATTATTTGCAGCCCCTTGGCAAATGCTAGACATTTAGTTATATGTTTTTGAGACTGTTGTCTTTAGTCCACATGACATTTGCTGTATTACAAGATCAAAAGAGAACAGTTGCTATTGCAGTGCTATGGTGGAAAATATAAAAGAAAACTAAACAAACACAATTTATAATTACAGTATTTACCAGTATGAATGAACTGTTCATTTATAATATATGTTATTCTAGTTTTCTCACTTTGATGAGATAGAAGAGGCAAATGTCTTACTCTAAAGAGCGAGACAGAGCTTTTTAATAAAACCAATATTAGTTTTCTATGTTGCTACACCATAATTTAAAGGTGTTGTAGAGGATTAGAAAATCATATCAGCTTTCTTTCAGAAACAGCGCCACAACTGTCCATAGGTTGTGTCTGTTATTGCAGTTCAGCTCCATTGAAGTGAATAGAGTTTAACTGCAAACATCACACACAACCTTTGAAAAAGTTTTAGAATAAAGCAATCATGTTTTTGCAATTTTCTAAAACCCTGTAAATAGAATCCAACAATTAGGCTTGGTTCACACACAGACTTATCTAGCAGTAAGGCTATGTTCAAACAGGGCAGATACACTGCGTAAAAGCACACAGGGTATCCGCCCTGTGCGGCGCAGGGAATTCTGGCCGAAAAACCGAACCAAATTGTTGTACAGTTTTTTGACCGGAATGTCCACTGCTATTTGTTGCAGGTTTTACCTCCCCATTGAATTCAATGTGGAAAACTCACAACAAATAAACAGCGTTTACGCAAATACAAATGACATGCTGCGAATTAAAAAACCGCAGGTCAATTTCTGAGCGTTTTTTTCCGCTCAGCATTTACGCAGCGTGTGGATGAGATTTGTTCAAATCTCATCCACTTTGCTGCTTCTGTATAAGGGTATTGTTACACGATGAGAGGCATTTACGTGTGAAAAGACAGACTGTTAACAGCTGCCTCGTTTCACACTTAAATGCTCCTCCTCGCATTTTGCGAGCCGTCTGAGACGCTCGTAAATCTTAAGCTGTACTTCATTGAGTTCAATGAAGAACAGCTCAAATTACGTGGCAAAGAAGTGCCCTGCACTTCTTTGCCGAGGCAGTCCATTTACGCGTCGTCGTTTGACAGCAGGTCGTCTGCACAATACGTCGGCAAACCCATTCAAATGAATGGGCAGATGTTTGCCGATGTATTGGAGCCCTATTTTCAGACGTAAAACGAGGCATTATACGCCTCGTTTATGTCTGAAAATAGGTTGTGTGAACCCAGCCTTATGCTGCGGATTTTCCACAACAAAATCATTTGTGGAAAATCTGCAGTATTTACGCTAAAGAGTTTTATTCTGCAGCATGTCAATTGTATTTGCGTAAACGCTGCCTATTTGTAGCGGGTTTTTCCTATTGAATTCAATGGGGAGGTGAAACCCACGACAAATAGCAGTTGTTGCATTTATTGCGACGGAGTCGCAACAGTTCGGTGCGTATTTTTGCCCAAAATTTCCTGCGGCCACCGGGGCGGATACCAGATACCGTGGCCCGGTCCCAAATGAACCGCGGTGGTTAGAGATCACTGCTTTAGAACACAACGCATGAACTCAGACAGTAAGGAATGCACAGTATGAAAGTGCAGCACATATAAATATATAATTGTTAAATATCACATTGTAAATTGTTTAAGCAAAACACATTTTTGCTAAATAATCTTGACATCACTCTTCATTCAGCTGGTAAATGATAGGAATAAAAAGACAAATTGTGGAACAAGAGACAGTTAACATAATCTAAACAAGTATTTACGGCACCACGCGTGCCTTCATACTGGCCAATTTTCCATGATGCTACTGACTTAGAAGCCTTTGATACATGGTGCCAAAAGCCTTTTCATATCTGGAATAGGAAAACAAAAAAGAAGATCTTTCCATAAGTTAAATACAAATCCTTAGTTAACAGGATCCAGATAAAAAGGTAATAGTGGAGGACAAGATTAATAACGCACACCAGCACACGCAGGCCTGGCAGCAGGTTTCCATCAGCAGTAATTCTGAAGTCTGCCCCTTATTCTCAAGCTGCATAGGGAGATTCAAGCAGATGTCGAACAATATTTTACTGTTCAAGTGCAGCCAAACATTCACAAGCATATTTCAGTAATAATTCTTTTTTTAGAGGCAGATACTACACTGCATTTCATAAAAGCCGATTTGTGTAACAGTCGCCTACTCAGATTTGAGCAAGTCGATTATGAGATCTATTCCTGTAATATAACTGTGACAATTATAGAGCAATTATTTTGAAAGAATGGCAATACATGTTTTACTGCAAGCTGTATGTGTAGGAGTGAGACTTAAAGAAACAATAAATTGACATGAAAAAGAGGGAAAAATCATTCCACCACATAATGCACAGCAAAATAAGACACAATTATTTATACTGTAGATAACTGCCGGGGTTCTGACATTCTCGAAAAAAAAAAAAGCTAGCATCTTTTTAGAAGAAGAAACCGAACTATTAATGCCCTGTGTCATTAAAGGGGTTTCCTGGGACTCATAGACTAAATAAAGTTTATTGCATAAAGTGCAATAATAGCTCACACTTTGGACTTAAAGGCCCGTGAGCCTGCTTCATACTCCCCCACCCAACGTGCGCCGTATAGTTACGGGGTCAATGATAGTTTATCCCATACATTAAAGAGGCTCTGTCACCACATTATAAGTGCCCTATCTCCTACATAAGGAGATCGGTGCTATAATGTAGGTGACCGTAATGCTTTTTATTTAGAAAAACTATCTATTTTAAACCACTTTATGAGCGATTTTTAGCTTTATACTAATGAGTTTCTTAATGCCCAAGTGGGCGTGTTTTACTTTAGACCAAGTGGGC
Organism: Rhinoderma darwinii; assembly: GCF_050947455.1. Taxonomy (NCBI): domain Eukaryota; kingdom Metazoa; phylum Chordata; class Amphibia; order Anura; family Rhinodermatidae; genus Rhinoderma; species Rhinoderma darwinii. The sequence goes on along the minus strand of NC_134690.1, from coordinate 194,644,366 downwards.
GTTGTACAGAGAAGTGTATGACGCTGACCAATCAGTGACCAATCAGCGTCATGCACTTCTCTCCATGAATTTACACTGCACTAGCGATATAGTTATATGCAGCTACATACACAAACACTAACATTACTGTAGTGTCCTGATAATGAATATACATCACTACCAGCCTGAACGTGATGCTTATTCAGAATCCTGACACTTCTGAATCTTTTTGTTAAGGACCTGCCAGGCACAGCTTCTGTGTATACGCCCATAGGTAATCAGTCTGCACCTGCTTCTATGTCTGTGACACTGACTCCATCTTCCACCACTCAGGATGGCAGGCTTAGGAGTGGGAGAGCCTATCACAGCCTGGCCAGACGGAGCTAGCTCCCGCCCTCTGTCTATTTATACCTGCCTTTCCTGTTCCTCCTTGCTTGTGATTCTTCTGTTTGGTTTCCTAGCCCTGCTGCAGCTTCTGTACTATTTGACCCTGCTTCATATGACCCTGGCTTACTGACTACTCTCCTGCTCTGCGTTTGGTACCTCGTACACTCCTGGTTTGACTCGGCTTGTTCACTACTCTCCTGCTCTGCGTTTTGTACCTCGTACACTCCTGGTTTGACTCGGCTCGTTCACCACTCTTGTTGTCCTCGGTGTTGCCGTGGGCAACTGCCCCATTTCCCTTTGCTTCTGTGTACCCTTGTCTGTTTGTCTGTCGTGCACTTATTGAGCGTAGGGACCGTCGCCCAGTTGTACCCCGTCGCCTAGGGTGGGTCGTTGCAAGTAGGCAGGGACTGAGTGGCGGGTAGATTAGGGCTCACTTGTCTGTTTCCCTACCCCCATCATTACACTTTTCTGTGAGATTCCAGCAAGGCAAGCGTAATCTCGTGAGATTACGATGTAACCTGTCATTTCAAACGAGATTACACTTGCCTTGCTGGAATCTCACAGAAAAGATTCAGAAGTGTCAGGATTCTGAATAAACATCACGTCCAGGTAGTTTTTCTAAATAAAAAGCATTACGGTCACCTACATTATAGCACCGATCTCCTTATGTAGGAGATAGGGCACTTATAATGTGGTGACAGAGTCTCCTCAAAGTCAGGAGTAGAGCGGAGTAAAGCATTTTGCTTGATTCGCTGATTCCAGAAAATACAATAGCAGACATGATATAATACTTCTTTTTATAAATTGACCAAAAGCAAATCAACTCTGGCAAATGGATTCAGCTATGGTTTGCTCTATGAAAATCTTCCTTGTTGTGGACATATTTCCATATTTAGTCCAATATTCTTCATGTAGTAAATTGTAAAATGTGAACCCACTACTACCACTATAAAAAAAATGCTCCATACAAATGCAGCAAACGTGAATATTATTATATGCAGGTCCTAACATGGTTTTACCACAATTGTCATAGGTGCCTTTTCTTAATAAACATTTCTAGCAAAATGTCCCTAGACGTGCTTTTACGGATACTTTTAATCCCGCAACCCCCCCCCCCTACTGAAGTCAAATTGGAAAAGCTGCAAAAGTTGTATCAAATCCACAACCACAAACTACATTATATCCTAATAGGCTACTTTTTTGGGTACTACCACCGTAAACTTAGACTGTATATCAAGGAGCAAAAGAAAGAAAATAATGATCAACCAATCATACCACATAAGCTTAGACTACGGCTGGTCCAAACATAATACAACAATATTTTAATAGATTGACAGTTGTTTGCACAAACTAAAGTAGCCAATTCATGGTTAATCTGAGAAATTTGGCTAATTCAGACAATACTTATTTCATTTCTATGGCCAGGTTAAGACTTTTGTCAAGTTTATTTTAAAGAATACCTGTCATTTCTTCTATATACTTGATGTGAACTGTTATCCAAGCTCTTGCTCAGCAATTGGATTACATTCCCCATCCCATGCATTTGTATAACTGGACCATTTTGAGATCTCACTACTATAGTTACAGTATGGACTGCAATATTGTATAGTTATAAGTGAGGCTATAGCTATGTAGTAGATTAGAAAACATAACGTCTTACATATGGAAACAAAAGTAAATTTGTTTTAAAAAATTGATCACTGGCTGATGACATGAAATCAATGGTATGAAGAGATTTTTTTTCTGAGAGCCACATCAAAATACCTAAAGCGTCCATTTTTTTTATATCCCCCAACATAAATATGTAGTACATGTAAGGCTGGACTCATTTTACTAGAAGACACACATCCTCTATATGCAGAATGGTACAGTGGCAAAGAGAAAGCTCTCTAATATAGATAATCAGAAATGTGATAGTATTGTTACAATGTTTGAATAATAGCTTCTGCCATGCCTAACTCAATAGTTGGTAATGGGAAGACCCAAATCAGTATGGTATGCATTATGAGAGAATGAATACAATGAGGTCATACGATGAGAATTCACTGCAAAACCTGGAATCACTTAAAAAACTTTATTTAATACTTTTTGCGGGAGGTATGATAAAATGGTAAAATACATATTCTCTGTGTTGCTATTTTAATACTTTATACAGTAAATTATGGCAAGAAAATATGCAAATGTATTGCTGAAAACTGAAGAATGAATCAAATGAATCCTGCTGACAGACCAGGTCAGGAAAAGAACAAAGAGTAATTTTCTCAGAAACAAAACTGACATGAGCGGGGTTAGGGAGAAACATTTGTATTCAAGAGTAACACACTGACACATGGAAGACTAGAAGGGAAAACTATTGATGTTCTACTTTTAACTACTTACATTTGATTATTTGTTTTATGAACAATTTAAACCAAATATTAGACCAAATTAGACTAAATATTCAGCCAGGGTTTCTAGAGATATGTTTCTGGGAAGTATAGCTTCCATAAGGGCACGGCCAGACGTGGCGGAATTGCTGTGGAATTCCGCTGCGGACAGTCCGCAGTGGAATTCTCCAGCGGCCGTTTTTTACAGTGGTTTCGATACATTTTTAGACAAGTTAGTTCAGACGTTGCGGAAAACTCCGCTGCGGACCATAGGCTGCGGTGCGGAATTTTCCCTCCGCAGCATGCACTGTCTGTTGCGGAGAAGAAGCGGAATTTCACTGTGGATTTCAGCCTTTGCAATTCAAAAACTGAAATCTGTGGCAAGTCCGCTGTGTTTTCTGCAACGTCTGAATTACCTGTCAAATATGCAAATGTTGGTGCAGATTCGTTGCGTAATTGCCCCAAATCTGCACCAACATTTGCAGCGGAAAAACTCTGCCACGTCTGAACGTGCCCTAATAGTTCCCTCCCAGACTTCTAAAAAGCAAACTATTTATGCACATATACATCCCCTGCTCCCATTCAAATGCCTCACTACAAAAGAAGGATGATTTGTCATTCATAAGTCTGGGAAAAAGGGGTTCTTCTCTCTCACTTTTGCTAAACAGGACTTTCCATAAAATAGTTGGGAAAAGAAAAATCTGACTGACCTGCTAATGACTACATTGAATGAGGAAATAGGCGCATAAAAAAATGTCTGCCTTAATGAGAGCGACATTGTTCCATAATTTAAGACCTGTTTTTAAGGGGAAATTTTTTAAGACACCAGTCTTAATATAGAGATCGCTGGAGGAACATGCACACACTTCTTATTAAATTAGCTGTATGTGCGCCAGGAAGGGAGATCTATGCGACTTACGAGCTGGTGTAGATTTTTTATATAATTTATGCCAGCTTCTGGCGTAAATTATAGTAAATTTGTCAAACCGTGACACGTCATGCTCCTTTAAATATGCCCTGCCCAATTTTCTGAAAAGTGGAGTGGGCGGTGTAAATGCATCAAAAGTGGAAAAAAAAAATTGCCAATTGCGACTTTTGATGTATTTGGGACTATTCTATGCCAGAAAGCGGGCATAGAACAGTTAATAATGCATTTATGCTTCCAATGCCACTTTCCCAAAAAGTGGACCGGGTTTAGAGAAAGGGGGATAGCCTGATGCGGCTCTGCAAATTTACTATAATTTAGGCCAGAAACATCATGTCATAGTAGTATGTGACCCGAAACCTTTCACCTCTTTTGTCCAATCACCTAGTATATTGTCTATACCCTCTAAGTCTCATATCTTTCTTTTATTGCCATGTCATCCATCAGCACAATGTCTAAAACTCTCATAAATCATTTTTATTTATCTCAGTAACTCAGAGAAATCAGAAATTAATACATCGCTTGATAACGGGTGGTTTAATCTAAATGTGCCCATTTCAATAACATATGTTCATGCCTTCCTGTTAGCATTTTTCAACCTCTATTCCAAGTGTCTGGCACATAGTGGATGCTATCAGTGCCTTTGCTTTCATTTCTGATTACTTTAGCAATAATTTAATTCCAACTCCGCAGCAAAGAAAAAAAAAACATGTCACAACTAATTTCCGCATGCTGCATCACAAACTGGTGGTAGATACAAAAAAAGTCAACAAAGGTTAATTAGAAAATATCTTTATAAGATAACAAGCTCAAATGAAGGTAAACTGAAACAGAACTCTGAATTACGGGTCATCTTGAAAATTTTAGGATAAGATCAGATGGAAAAATATTCCGTGGAAAGGTCTCTGGTACAGATTGTATCGGGACTAATGAACAAGGTGCATGTATTTTGATGAATGTGATAGGTTTATAAGTACAACTCCACTTGGTTGCCAAAGTGATTTATGTGAAATCCTCAGGGTTCTTAAGATGTAGGTTATAAATATGGAAATGTGAGATATGGCCAGCCTAGAGAGTGAGGTTTCCATACAAGCTGGTTTCCGTTATTGCAAGGGAAGTCAGCTGCATTGAACCATAAGGAGTCTTAAATGCCTGAAATACATGAGTTAACGTTGTTAGACTGTGATTTTCTCTATAAAAACACACATTATCATCAAAGAGCTTGGGGAACATCTGCATTGTGCTTCAAACAAGAGGTTCGCTATTGTCCCTCACCATCTGCTACAAAACTTAAAAACCAGACCAGGTGAGCCTATTGTGTCAATGCTAAGGAAAGAGAGAATCCTCTATGAAACAATCAGCAGACGGCTACTCTTTATACATTATGCAGATTGACTATTTGTGAAAATGTGTTCACCTACAGTATATGAAGTTTCATATAAAAGCAGAAGATAGTGTCAGTTGCTACCGCCATTATTTCTGTATTTAATGACTTCATTTAAACTACAAATCCAATAGAATAGCTCCATGTTCCAAAAATTGTGGGACAGGCTTACTAATACTGTGTAATACAGTGTAAACTTAGAACAGGCAGTTAGAAGATGAAAAAAAATGATCAAAGTGGTGCACGCTGTATGATAAATTTTAGACATTTTGCTAGACATGTTAGGCACTTTTCTTTTCCTTATACTACCTCTTGGTTTTTCTTCGTTTCCGCCAATTTTTTACACGAAAATTTGGGTGCAATTTTGATGCACGGTGTCACACTTTAAGCCACGCCCTATTTCTGATCAACCACTCCCACTAAGCAACCCTCCTTGTCGAAAAAAGTGTCTAAAACAGTTAATAAATGTGGCGCGCAGTAAATCTGCCCCAATATTTTTCATTTAGGCAGTCATTTGTTTTACTTGCCATACACATGTTGATATTGCACTGGGCTGTATACTGTAACTCTGACATTATATTATCAGTGGGCACCATGTCTCATTGACAATGTGATGATATCATGATCATTTTGTAATGTAGTTTATATACACTAACCATTATTTGCAGAATGCATGGCTATCATACCCATGACTGGAATATACTGCACTTACATAATGTTTTTCTACCAGTAAGCATAAAGCCAATGCAGCATCTCCTTTGTCCTAAGCACTACATACAAGCTTTGATTTTTTTTTTAATGGGGTATATGGAAAGTTACTTGGTAACCGGCTATTAAAGACTTAATATTTAAAGCATCCTTTTCAGTCTTCTATTCATATGAACTTTCCATCTTTCAAAAATATACAAAGAATGAGCAAAGTAAGTACTGGTAAGAGCATGACCACTAATCTTCTAATAGACATTTTATGACAGTAGTATAACAGCTTTCAGTAGCGTGATCACATCAGCTCAGTGTCACAGTAACTGGTGTCCAAACTGACACCTCATTATTAATCCCCCATGGCACAGTGTAGCATCTAGGTCTTTAAGATGATGGAATAGAAATATAGCTGTGATTTCAATCTAAGAAATATAAAGAACTGCTATTCCAATCCAAGTCAGTTCATAGTATTCTGTTATAGAGAAATGTTAAAGAATGTGTCTGGTTTATAAAACCATCTTCAAATATACTATTAAGGAATTGTGAGTTAATAGATGGTGGGGTCCCTGTTATCCAGAGTGAAGAGCGGCTTCAAAGAGTGTCTCTGGAGCACCAGGCACATCCATGCATTAGACTGACAGCCCAAAGATGTAAAAGGGAACTGCGTAACACTTAAAGGGGTTGTCCAGTCATTAAAAATTGATGGCCTATCCTGAGGATAGGCCATCAATTTCTTATGACTGGAAAACTTCTTTAATTTCCCCAGTGGTTACGCTGTTGGGGATTTGTACAATTGCTGCTGGTTCCCCCACAGATTATAACTATCCGCTGGAGGTGTAAGCGGCAGGACAACCGGTGATCAAAAGGATCAGTCAAAAGACAGGAACCATGCAAATATCTGAATAGCAAAGGGGCAAGGCAACAGATTTCCTCTGTTTAGTATATAAAAGAAAGATTAAGCTATTACACTTATTTCTATGTTTATGATGCTTTACACATCTAGAAGTTGAAGTAATAAATCCCTGATTTCATATAAGGATAATTATGAGCAAGTGAGAATGTTAGGGAACTAGAAAAAGAAGATAATGCATTTCAAATTATATTATTAATAATGAGAATGATAGTTACATCTCCATTTTTTACAGTTAAATACAAGCATGATTATACAAAGAAAAATCGTGCGTTCAACAGGTTGTATACAGGTGGTGTTCTCTTTTTATCTGGTCCAGCTGCATTAAGGGTTTTCATGATCAGATGAAAAGGAATGGAGAGCTATTAGTCTTTGTTTTGAAAGGGAACTATGAATCATGGTATGCCTTCCCCATTAGCAACCTTTGTTAGACCTCTATGTATTATGGCATCTCTCCAGCTTCCTGTAAACTTATTTAGCTGTTACAAAAACACTGGGACAATTGACTTTAATTGGCTCTTTAATTGCCATTCTCTGATGAGATGAAATAGGCAGCAGAACTCAAATCGACTTGTTTGCTCTTTTATGTGGTACCTCTGGAGAACAGTTGATACCTCCAGCCGGGGTAGAGCGAACTAATGTACACACACATATCAGAATGTAACCATGATTACTTTTCTACTGCCAAGTATGATGCCTATACTGCTTGGTTTGACTTAATCACAAACCTTTATATTTTTAAATGAGTAAAGGCATATTAATAAAATCTAAAATAATAAAAAGTAACATGAGTAAAAAGGCATATTAATAAAAAGCATACTGTAAATCAAAAATATTGTACTGATATTCGTATAGCTATATTATAAATATCTGTTCCAGCTAGGGCAGCATCCTTCTGTTGTCTCTAAATACACTCCTCAACATTGAAATTGCAGCACGAAGAAGGAAAAGTTTTGTAATTGCCGAAATCACAGGATCAGTAGATATGTTAATGATATTAAAATAATAAAAAAATGGAAACAAAATAATCCAAACAATTTGTAATTATTCAAATCCAGAGATGCTGCAGGCCATAGTAGCACATTTAGGTTACGCAGGCTGCTCACCTTAGCACGAGCAACATGCGGCCCGACGTCCTGTTGAAAAACGGCTCCTGGGACACTTTGGAGAAATAGCCGTACCACTGGTTCCACGACCAAATCAATGTAAAGTCGAACTGTTCGTGTATCTGCAATGAAGACTAGAGGGGTCCAGCTACCGTACATTATGCCACTTCACACCATAATCACGAGTGTAGGACTGGTGTGACGTTCCCTTGTGAAGACTTCTTCATGGCATTGTCACGTGGTCTACAGAACAATCTCCGGCTATCATTGAGTCCAAAACAAAAGCGGGACTCAACGCTTAAGAGGATAGACCTCTAATCACTTTCTTAATGCCCAACTGGGCGTGTTTTTACTTTTGACCAAGTGGGCGTTGTGGAGAGAAGTGTATGACGCTGACCAATCAGCATCATACACTTCTCTCCATTCATGTATTCAGCACATGGTGATACTGCGTTGTTCACTATGTGCTGTCACATACACCCACATTAACGTTACAGAAGTGTCTTGACAGTGAATAGACATCACCTCCAGCCAGGACGGGATGTCTATTCACAATCCCGACACTTCGGTAACGTTTGTGTGTACCACAGCACAGCAAGCATAATCTCGTGTGATCACGCGGTAAATGACAGCACAACGTGATCTCGATGTGCTGTGCTGTAAGTCCCACACAAACGTTACTGAAGTGTCGGGATTGTGAATAGACATCCCGTCCTGGCTGGAGGGGATATCTATTCACTGTCAGGACACTTCAGTAACGTTAATGTGTGTATATATGACAGCACATAGTTAACAACGTAGGATGACTATGTGCTGAATACATGAATGGAGAGAAGTGTATGACGCTGATTGGTCAGCGTCATACACTCCTCTGTACAACGCCCACTTGGTCTAAAGTAAAAACACGCCCAGTTGGGCATTAAGAAAGTCATTAGCATAAAGCTAAAATCACTTATAACTTAGTGAAAATAGATTGTTTTTCTAAATAAAAAACACTGCTGTCACCTACATTACAGCGCCGATCACATTATGTAGGAGATAGGGCACTTATAATGTGGTGACAGAGTCTCTTTAACTTGCAGTGCAGAATGGATCACTATTCTTCGAATCAGATGATCCATCCATGCAGAAGTTCTCCTCCGCACGTCTCTTGCTGTCATTCCCGTTTGTTGTTGTTCTCCCAACCTCCTAGACACGCAACGTTGAACAGTGCTGACATCTCAGCCTATTGCGTATCCATCTGCCGGATTGATAAACCAAGGTCGCTCAGTTCTAGGATTCTGTGCCTCTCAGTTTGCGACAAGTGGTGATAACTAGCACGTCGACAAACAGGAGGAATCACACAATCATCCCACACTTGAGCCGATTTTTGAGGTTTCATGTGGCTAAAAAACGTTGCTTTCAATCCGGCTTCTATGCCCCTGTCACATGTCACAGATTGGAGCTAGGTGCTTGAAAATGTGATCATTTGCAGATCTTAGTGACACCCACTACTTCCTCAATTTGCATAACCTTACTACTTGTCCTTCTAGGTGTTGTAATTTCAATGTTGAGGAGTATACAATATATAATAACTGAGAATGATATGTATTTTGGGCTTATTGATGACAGAAGGATTTAAACACATTTTACGCTTTTGATTGTGTATGAATTCTTCACATTTTTCAAGATCATGGAATGGGAAGTTCCATTGTTTATTTCTAGAGGATGAAAACCTGCCCTGGGTTAGGGGCATGGCTAGTTACAGTTACAGTTCTGTACAGAACTGCAACTGCACCTGCGTGATCATTTTGTCCTCTAGATGTAAACAATGAAGGCTCCTAGTTACTGACAACAAGCTGAGATCTTGAAAACCATGAGGAAATGATACAGAAAGTATATTAGAAAGATGAATTAGCTTTATTTGCCAAAACTGGAAAACCTTTTCAGCCATAGAAAGTCTTCATTCTTGTTGATGAATTTTACATGTGAATATTCTGCAGTAACAGAGCTTGTGTGAGGGGTGAAATGGCATTGCTCAAGCTGCTATTTTGTATTCATGCTTCATCTGAGAAATAATTCTTCAATATTCCCTTTGAATTTATTTACTTTTCAATAAAACAGAAAGATCATGCCCTGGTATTGTATTATACCTTGTTAATTTCATGACGGTAGTACTAAGACTGAATGGGTCACTTTGGCCTCTGTGTGGGTCCCTGGCTAGTGTTTCCATTGTAAACTTTTTTGCTTTGTGCATCAATGCTCACCTTGCTTAGAAAATAAAATGGGAAAACTATATTGCCAACTATGTCAATGACAGAATATATCACCTGCTATTTACACATTGGAAAATGTAAAAGCACAAGCGGTTGGAAAATATAGGGACAGAAAATGTTTAGGTCAGCACATGTCATACAATCACATTCGCTTATTTAGAAACCGTACTGCAGTAGGATAGAAACTCTCCCCAAACCGACTCGTTCGTGCTCTAATAACATAATATCGCCTTCCAGACGGTAGCAATTCAAAAAGACTATTACACAGGTGCGAGCTATCCCCTAGCATTTTAGCTGCTCTACTCACACACCACTCCTCGTAAATACACGATAACTACAAAACATTGCAGTCAATAATGGCTCCAGCAGTTTTAGCCACCCTACATAACAAACACATTTATTTCACCGTTGCCATAGAAAACCAAATTGTGACGTCATAAGTCAAAGCACTCGTAATGGTTGCCCGATAAAACTTTTTCAAAAACTCAACACTAAAAATTTATTTTTGAAAAACGTAAAAAATAAATACTCTGTTGGGCCTTATAAAGTGTGAGCTCTAAAAAGAGAGTGGGGCATATTTATCATCGCAATTGCGCCATTGAAAAAAAGCAGTGTTCAGACTAAACAATATATTTATCAAGCCCCTAACCGTGCAGGCATGGCTTCCAAGTAGCAATGCAGTAAAAACACACCATTTTTGCCCATGAAAAAATGGTGGTTATCTAAGACAGGAAAGAAGGAGCTGCGCCATACCCCCAAACAGAGGCGGGCATCAGTGTTAGTAAATATGCCCCATTAGGTATTAACTTTTATTTAATCCTATGTTTCAACCTTTTTATTTAAAGAATAACAATAAAAAAAGAATTGTAAAAGCACATCGAACAGTATATCTCCTAATGCTAACATCTTCTACTGGCACAGGGATGATTTTGGAACCGGTGCTGTGTTTTTAGGCCACTTTTCATTATAATATAAAACAGATATATGTTTCTAAATAGAAATATTGCCCAGCTAAATACCAAGCATTGTAACAGATGGCATCCCCACTTCAAATGAAGTTTTAACAAACCTCTTTGTCACTGTAGGGTCCTTGTTTTCTGACTTCAGCTCAAATAGCACATGTTGTACAAAATGTATTTGTCCAGTTGGAGAAAAAGTTCTGCAAATAAAAAGTTGGTAATCCTGTGCATCTTAACCCCCTTAAGGACGTGGCCTAGTTTGGGCTTTAATAATGCAGTGATTTTTATTTTTATTTTTCATTTCTGCATTCCGAAAGCCATAGCTTTTTTATTTTTCTGTCGTCTTAGCTGTATAAGGACTTGTTTTTGCGGAACAAGTTCTATTTTTAAATGGTACTATACATATAGTGTATTAGGCTGGATTCACACATTGCGTATCTGTTGCAGATTTTGGTGCTGATTTTGCTACAGCATTTTGAGCCACAGCTAGAACTTATTTAAAAAGGAATGGGAAATATAATGTAAAAACTTATATTTCTCCTTCCTCCTGAATCCAATTCTGACTTTGGCTCAAAAATCTGCAATAAAATCTGCAACAAATACTGTGTGAATTCAGCCTTATATAACTTTAATTATTTTGTTAGGAGAGGCAATGGAAAAATGACATCAATTCCGCCATTGTTTTTTTGGGTTTTGTTATAACAGCGTTCATTGTGCTGTATAAATAACATAACTGTATTCTCTGGGTTGATCTAATTCAGGCAATACCAAATTTATATACATTTTTTTAATTGCTTTTCTCACTGCATTCCAAGACTCATAACATTTTTATTTCTCCATCGACATAACTTTATGAGGGCTTGCGGGGCGAGTTGAAGTTTGCATTGGTATCATTTTGGGGTACTTACAACATTTTGATCAATTTGAATGAGTTTTTTTGGGAGGTGGGATAAACAAAAAACAGCAATTCTGTCATTATTTATTAGAGGGTTTTTTCTATGGCGTTTACCATGCAGGGTGAATAACATTTTATTGTTCTGGTATAGGTGGGTACAGATGTAATCTACCAATTATGTGTATTTTCTATATTAATTTGTATTCCCATTATAAAGCATTTTCTAAGTGTATCTGTTTTATCGGGATTTCGTTTTCTATAAGGTTTTTTTAACATTTTTCTTTTGTCCCTCCACGGGACTTGAACATCCAATCTCCTGATTGCTTCAATAATACATTGCAATACTTCTGCCATGGCAACCCATCTGCACCCTGCGATTGCATTGCGGGTTTGCCAATGAGCTTACAGAGGTAGCCCCTCTACCTACGCTATCACCATGACATATTATTACGTTTATTATTAGTAGTACATCACAGGGCAGGAAGGGGTTAATACATAATTCTATTGATCATTTCGTAACTGCTGTGCAGGAAAACAATGCATGAAATCTGAACCCACAATGTGATGACACTGTGCATTTGTCATTGGCATCTGAATAAAATTATCACTTGCTATTAATCTTCAGAGCAAAAGAGATGATGGAATGCATCACATGTGAAACGTACAGTATACACACCATAGCGATATACCAGCATGACCGAAAACGGAGTAGAACATTACATTAAGGCATTTTTACTTTTGCTCACTAAAACAACTCTTGACCTAAAATTTTACTTGCGTGTTTTCATTGTGGTACGTGCATTTTATATGCAGTTTTAAAGGTATATTAAAAAGCCTGTTAAAAATGCACAATTGACCACAAAAAAGGTGTGTGTATACATTGAAAAATGCCACTAAAAATGCAGCGAAACGCTGTGTGTGAATCCGGCCTTACACCTCTGGTCATGGAAGGGATGTAATGGAAGTCGGTGCATGATTCATATGAATACATTTTTGAATGAATAAAAAAGTAAAAGAGAAGACAGAAAATAGAAAAAGGAAAACAAAATGTATTTTTTTTGCGGTATCCTCCTGTATTGAAAAGTTGTATATGCATTTCAATAAAGCAAAAAAAAAGCAAGCCGACATATACAAACCAAATGTATGCCAAAAGGACACTACTGCCATACGTTTATATACATATTGAGTTATACGCTGAATGCACATCACAGACGTAAGGTGAAGACAACCTTATATCTGTAGGAGATCATTTAAACTGTTTAATAATATTTGTTTAGAACAAAAATGAAAATATATTTTCTGAAAATCCATTTGGTTTATTTTCAACATCAAAACATAGTTGTTAGGAGGAAGGCTGCATAAATAACTATCAGCAAATAAAATAAAAAGGTGATAGAGGAAAATAAAAAAAAACAAGCAAAACCTAAATGTAGTTTATGTGTCTACTTAAAATGACTCAAATGCATTTATTAGAAAGAGAAAGGGTATTGGTGATAAAAGCACCACTTTCCTTATATCGTATTTTTGCCCCAGCCTAGAATTTTACATGTCAAACAAGGTCGATTTGAAAACAAATAAAAAATGTGTGTTGCCTGGAGACAAAGTAGAGGAATGAAATAAACACATTTCTCCTACCTCAGTCACCCTCACTGTGAAACGCAACATAAAAGGGAAAGCTGAAGAACACTCATTTTACGCCCCTTACAGTGACAACGTCCACTAATGTAGCTTGGCAGTTGTGCAATAATGAAAAAGTGAAAAAGATCTGGACTGATTTCAATAAAAAAACAAAAGGCAGGCTAAATTCAGTAGGAAATCACGGGTTAAAAATTTCCCCACTCCAATTTGACAAATTATTTAGTAAAATGATTTACTGTTTTTTGTTACGTTACTAAGCATATTTCCAATTTGTCAAGTTGTAAAATCAAGTGATTGTTGGGGTTGTAAAGAACAAATTGTTAAAATATTAGGGTGTACTTGGCTGTCAGTAGTGCCCCAGGATGAAAACATTAACCCTTTCAGTGCCGAGAATTATATTAGTTATGTACTTGCAGAGAAGGGGCTAAATACAATCAAAACTGCAGAATTTTGTCATGGTTTCAAATGTGCTTGTAGGCCGGGAACATGGCCTGAAATAGTGATAAGGTGTCCACTGGGACAAACTGATCACTACTTATATGCTAGGGAAGATCTCTATGAGATTTCTTTAAAATTTCTTGTGCTTTTCCATATATCTCCGCTGATAAGGAAGACAACATCAAAAAATACAGGAGTTTTGACAATTAAATCAAGGAAGCAAAGAACTAGAGAATAGGCATAGGCAGTAAAAGTAGGGGGTCATCCACTTTGGGGAATCCATGTCCAATAGGTAATTCTACTGATGATTAACTGATCCAAATGCTAAGACCCCATATAAATAGTTGTTACTGCCGGGGAAAATTACTACTTATTATTAATTTCCCCTGCAGCAATCAATGACTATCTGTGTATTACACAGAAAAACCAGACCCACCGGAGTGAGGGTCACTCTCTCTAGCGAGTCTCAGTTCTGCTTCTATGGATCACAGTGACAAAGAATACTATAGTTACTGTAGTATTTTGATGCCTTTCAGGGTATGTTCACATGCAGTGACCAGAAACGTCTGAAAATACGGAGCTGTTTTCAGGCAAGAACAGCGCCTGATTTTCAGAAGTTTTTTCAACAACTCGCGTTTTTCGCTGCGTTTTTTTACGGCCGTTTTTTTAGCTGTTTTTCAATGGAGTCAATGAAAAACGCCTCCAAAAACATCCCAAGAAGCGTCCTGCACTTCTTTTGACGAGCCGTCATTTTACGTGCCGTATTTTGACAGTGACGCGTAAGATAAAAGCTCGTGGGAACAGAACATTGTAATTCCCATTGAAAGCAATGGGCAGATGTTTGTAGGCGTATTAGGGGCATTTTTTTTAAGGCGTAATTTGAGGCGTAAAACACCCGAATTACGTCTGAAAACAGTGCGTGTGAACATACCCTTAGGTGTACAGTCCTGGCCAAAACTTTTGAGACTGATGCAAATTAACTCTAGATTGTTATGAAGAGTGATCAGATGAATTGCAATTAATCGCAACGTCATTCCTTGCCATGAAAATTAACTTAATCACAAAACCCCCAATTCCACAGCATTTCAGTCCTGCCACAAAATTACCTGCTTAATGAGGACAAGGCAGCTGATATCTCCCTGTAATGCGATTGAATTATAAGAGCAGATTGTTTGCTTTAAAAGGGGGTTGGCGCTTAAAATCGTTGTCTTCTTCTGCTAACCCTGGTTACCTCCAAGGAAACATGTGCAGTCATGATTGCTTTGCATAAAAAGGGCTTTACGATTGCCCCCAAATTAACCATTTATCGGATCATTAGGAACTTCAAGGAGAGAGGTTCAATTGCTGTGAAGAAGGCTACAGGGCGCCCAAGAAAGTCCAGCAAGTGCCAGGGCCATCTCCTAAAGAAGATTCAGCTATGGGATTGGTTCAACACTAGTACAGAGCTTGCTCAGGGAAAGCAACAGGCAGATGTCAGTGCATCTGCATGCAAAGTGAGGCAAAAACTTTTGGAGGCTGGCCTGGTGTCAAGAAGGGCAGCAAAGAAGCCACTTCTCTCCAAGAAAAACATCAAGGACAGACTGACATTCTGCAGGAAGTACAAGGATTGGACTGCAAAGGACTGGGGTAGAGTTATTTTCTCTGATGAAGCCCCCTTCAGACTGTTTGGGACATCTGGAAGAATGAATGTCTGGAGAAGAAAAGGTGAGCGCTACCATGAGTCCTACGTCATGCCAACAGTAAAACATCCTGAGACAATTTATGTGTGGGGTTGCTTTTCATGCAAGGGAGTGGGCTCCCTCACAATTCTGCCTAAGAACCTTTCCATGAACAAAGAATGGTATCTAAACATCCTCCAAGAGCAACTTCTCCAAACGATCCAGGAGCAATTTGGTGATGAACAATGCCTTTCCCAGCATTATGGAGCACCATGACACAATGCAAAAGTGCTAAATAGGTGGCTCGGTGAACAAAACATTGACATTTTGGGTACATGGCCAGGAAACTCCACAGATCTCAATCCCATTGGGAACCTGTGGTCAGTCCCCAAAAAGTGGGTGAACAAACATATTTACAGTGTTGACCCTTCTTTTTCAAGACTTCTGCAATTCGACCTGGCATGCTGGATATAAGCTTCTGGGCCAAATCCTGTCTGATGGCAACCGATTCTTGCCAAATCAGTGCTCAGAGTTTATCACAATTTCTGTGTAAAAACACAGAAATTGTGATAAACTCTGAGCACTGATTTGGCAAGAATCGGTTGCCATCAGACAGGATTTGGCCCAGAAGCTTATATCCAGCATGCCAGGTCGAATTGCAGAAGTCTTGAAGAAGAAGGGTCAACACTGTAAATATTGAGTCTTTGCATAAACTTGACGTATTTGGCAAAAAAAAGTTTAAAAACGTATGAAATGCTTATAATTGTACTTCAGCATACCATAAACACATCTGACTAAAAGATCTAAAAACACTGGAGCAGCAAATTTTGTGAAAACCAAAATTTGTGTCAGTTTCAAAACTTTTCGCCAGGACTGTACTTGTTAGGCAATGAATGATTAAGTCTCCTACCATGACATGTAGATAAGACTAAATGCATTGAATGAGGCTGGTAAAATTGGAGAAAAATATGGAGCATAGCAACAGAAGATTCACAGGAGAAAGGAGTTTCAAGATGTGCTATCCTTTTGAATGACTGAACAAATAACAAATAAATAAACAATAATAATAATAATAATAATAATAATAATAATAATAATAATAATAATAATAATAAAAAAATAACCATAGTTGAAGACCTGGAAATAAAATGATTGCCCAAAGAAAAATTAAGAAACAAAACGGACTTTCTTTTGAAACTGAAATGAGTCACATTTCTCTAAAGTCTGGAATCTGACAGTCTTAATGCAAGAGTTGCTATAAAATATCATTTGAAAAAGCTGAAGTGTAAACAAATCCAAGAAACTCAAAAGAGTTGAAAATTTGCTAAGAATTAAAGACTTTTGTCCATCTCCATCAGCAAGATGCCCGATCAGTACCAACTTTATTCTACAGCAGAACAATGAGCCCAAACACATCAAAGAGCATACAGAGATATTTCATCAAATTCTCCACCACATCAAATGGCCTCCATAGAGCCCTGGTCCAAACTTTCTAAAGGCTTTTGCTTGCTTCTTTATATTACAAAAAAATGGATATTTAATGCTCTTTTAGTATATCCATATTTATTACAAAGTATAAAAGATCTTTGATGATGCATTGCTACAATAATGAAGGAAAACATATGACACAAATAGGAGAAATGATGTAGACATCTTCACAACTGGTAATAAATAAAATCGGTGGTACAAAGACTTCTATACTCCATACATTACACAGATGTTTATATATTGGAGTTTTGCCAACGTCTTAATCATGCTCAAGGTATTTCAAGTGATTTTGGGTTTTTACTAAATTGAAAGTCATTCAATTGTGATAGAGCTTGGTAATTGTAGCACCATTTGTGTTGAGCCTCTTCACACGGCAGTATTTTGGTCAGTATTTTTCTTCAGTATTTGTAAGTCAATGCCAGAAGTGGTTCCATAACACCGAAAAGGTGCAAATCCTTCCATTAAAGTTTTAAGGATTATTGAGTTAGGTGATACGCTACAGGTGATGGAATACCCATATTACAGGAAGAATACAAAGTAGTTATACTGAAGTTTGCACGTTCCTGATCCGTATTATGTCTCAGTTTTGTATTTAGACATAAAATGACTTCCATATTGGTACATATGTCCTCTACTGTACTTATGTAAGCCTCCGATTTCATACGGAGGCATACAAAGTTTTTTTCTGTTGAATTCTGTAAAATCATGGCATGCTCCATTGGGCTCCGTATTCTCCACTAGAAGCATTGCTATTAGGGGAGAATATCTCGGTACACATGGAGTACAACAGAGGCTGTACTGCAGTGCACGGAGGCTGCACAAGTCCGTACTACAGGCTCCCAAACAGTATGCATTAGCCCTAACAGTAAAAAAAACACCTATAAAACATAGCAAAAATAGCATGTGTGAATCATGAATCGACTTATTGAAGCCCATCCTAAAATAGGTAGCACATCATGCTCATCTATCCCGCAGAAATACAAGTAATACACACCACACATGTAGTTATATGATTGTATGCACTTTATTACTTAATAATGAAATTAGATGTTTAATTGTATTTCCACTGACACTTGGAACGCATTCCCTTATGCTAGCCAGATGTTCCAAGCACAGAGATTATCTGCTTTACATCAGTGACATGAAAGCAAACACTAAACATGCCTTGTTTTCAGCAGTCAGCTCACTGCTCTATTATATAAGATAAGAAGTCTCTCAGGAAACCACAAGTGATATCATCATGGGAAAAACTGGAAGTTTACTATTTAGCGCACAAATAAATGTGGGTTTAGGATTACAGAGGTTCCCTTGTGATTTACTGCAATTTTGAAAAATCTAGATTTTATTGTAGGTGTTTTTTGTCATGTAAATTAATTTTTTGATGCATTAATAAAGCCTGAACTTCAGCACATTCAGAATGATTGCAAGGAATGTGTTATCTATACTTTGTAAGTGAGTAAAAACACCTGTCTAAAGACTTTAGGCGCTTTTAGGGCATGTTCGGACATGGTGGATTTGCAGCGGAATTCCACAGCAGACATTTTTTTTTTATTTCTGTAGCTTTTCAGTCTACTTAGCTCAGTTCAGATGTTGTGGAATAAAACGGTGCGGAAAATCGATTGCAGTGCGGATTTGAAATTCTGCATCAGTCTTGCGGCAAATTCGCTATGAAATCCGCAATGCACCCTCACATATGCGGATTATGCTGCAGATTAGTTGTGTAATTAACAAAAATTTGCAGCAAAATCCGCAGTGGAAATTGTCCACCTTGTCTGAACATGCCCTTAGGCTGTGAATTCCACAGGGCATTTTGATCAAATTTTACCATGTTTTACTGCAGTTTTGTAGCGCTTTTCATATGTTTCTTAATTACTATGCAAAATGCATGTCAAAAACCATATGCGTTTTAACGCAAATCGCAGCAATTTTATGATGCCGTTTTTATTCGTGCAGCTATTGTAGGTAAAGCATATGATTTCAATGTGCATCACCTTTAATAACCGCATGGCCAAAAACAGTATTGCAAAACTGTGAAGATTTGCATTAAAACACATGTGGTTTTTACATTGCGTTTTTCACAGCAATTAAGAAGCACATGAAAAAGGTCTACAAAACTGCAATAAAGACATGGTAAAAACAAAATCAAAATGCCCTGTGGAATTCCAGGCCGAGTTTTCACGTGGCAT
Source organism: Rhinoderma darwinii (assembly GCF_050947455.1). NCBI lineage: Eukaryota > Metazoa > Chordata > Amphibia > Anura > Rhinodermatidae > Rhinoderma > Rhinoderma darwinii. The sequence continues at coordinate 194,625,090 of NC_134690.1, read as the reverse complement.
TTGCCACAGATGTGCCTTAATTTGTATAAAACAAAACACAGTTTCACCACATTGTGTGAACCCAGCCTTACACAGGCCAATGATCGGACAAACGCGCGTTCAATCGAATGCTCATACCCGACCATTGGGGGCTTCAGTTTTGTTTTTTTTTGTTTTGTTTTTTATGGCGATCACCGTGCGAGCTAGATAATGATATCTTGTAGTATTTCTCACATTTACGGACGCGACAATACCAGTTATGTTCATTTTTTTATTTTATTTTACATTGAATATGAAAAAACTTTTTTTTTTAACTTTAACTTTTTATCTACATATATATATATATATATATATATATATAAACCTAATATAAAAACCTTATTTTACTGTATTCAACTCTTTTACTTGTCGCCCTAGGAGACTTGAACCAGCAATCATTGGATCGCTTGCATGATATACTGCAATACTAATGTATTGCAATATATCATTATGCCAACACTCTCCTATGAAGCCCTGCAGTAGGCAGGGCTACATAGGAGTACAAAGATGGCAGACCTGGGGGCCTTCATCAAGCCCTTCTCATGCCATGCCAACCATCGCCACACCGGGATCGCGTCGCGGGGAGACCATTGCAATGTTACAGGGGGCCGCCCCTCTGTTTCTAACCACTGAAATGCTGCAGTTGCTATTGACCACAGCATTTAAGGGGTTAAACTAACAGGATCACGCTCAAGCGGGATCCTGCTTGTTACACTGAAGTGTCAGCTGTAATATATAGTCAACATGCTCGTTCTTTGGAGCGGGCTCAGCCCGTGAGCCTGCTTCATACTCCCCCACCCAACGTGCGCCGTATAGTTACGGGGTCAATGATAGTTTATCCCATACATTAAAGAGGCTCTGTCACCACATTATAAGTGCCCTATCTCCTACATAAGGAGATCGGTGCTATAATGTAGTGACAGTAATGCTTTTTATTTAGAAAAACTATCTATTTTAAACCAATTTATGAGCGATTTTTCGCTTTATGCTAATGAGTTTCTTAATGCCCAAGTGGGCGTGTTTTACTTTAGACCAAGTGGGCGTTGTACAGAGGAGTGTATGACGCTGACCAATCAGCGTCATGCACTTCTCTCCATTCATTTACACTGCACTAGCGATATAGTTATTTCGCTAGTGCAGTCACTTACACAAACACTAACATTACTGTAGTGTCCTGATAATGAATATACATCACTACCAGCCAGGACGTGATGTTTATTCAGAATCCTGACATGTCTGTAGCGTCTCTGTGAGATTCCAGCAATGCAAGCGTAATCTCGCGAGATTACGATGTAACCTGTCATTTCAAACGAGATTACGCTTGCCTTGCTGGAATCTCACAGACAAGATTCAGAAGTGTCAGGATTCTGAATAAACATCACGTCCAGGCTGGTAGTGATGTATATTCATTATCAGGACACTGCAGTAATGTTAGTGTTTGCGTAAGTGACTGCACTAACGATATAACTATATCGCTAGTGCAGTGTAAATGAATGGAGAGAAGTGCATGACGCTGATTGGTCAGTGTCATACACTCCTCTGTACAACGCCCACTTGGTCTAAAGTAAAACACGCCCAGTTGGGCATTAAGAAACTCATTAGCATAAAGCGAAAAATCGCTCATAAAGTGGTTTAAAATAGATTGTTTTTCTAAATAAAAAGCATTACTGTCACCTACATTATAGCGCCGATCTCCTTATATAGGAGATAGGGCATTTATAATGTGGTGACAGAGCCTCTTTAACAATTGCTGCTCCTTGTGAATGAAGCTAACGAGCCCCGATCGGCAACCTATATCGTTGACCGACCCTCGATTTTCTGGCCAGTATCGTACCGTGTAAAAGTACATTAAAGCAGAGCTGTTAGCAGGAGGATGTTGTATGGAGCTACACATATTCTCTGTAGTTCCGTACTGTGGAACGGTAGGTACCCAAGTACTGCCATATTGTGCTCCATGCAGAGTCATATTTTGAAGATATTCTCCCCTGAAAGCATACATCTGTAATAGGGCATCCATTGAACCATGCCATGAGTCCCATAGAAGTCTATAGGTGCTCTTTTACTGTTCGATACATCTTTACGGTTGTACGGAGCCATAATACGGCCGTATGCGTAATTCCTAAAGATGAGTGAATCTGTCAATTTGCCTCCATGGGTCAAATCATCTCCACAGGTGATTTGCCAACTGATGAATTTCCTATAAAGGAAACTATATTTTCTCTGCATCAGATAAGGATGGAGGATACAGATCTGCCATTCAGCCTTTTAGCCTCTCTTTCCATATGTGGGGTCCATATATACTCTGTAATCGGTAGTTTGACAATGTAGTTTTTCACAGATTTGTTCATTTCTAGCAGGGACTTTATTAAATTGAAAGTATCACTTTGTACAAATTTCAGATGTTTAAAACATTGGCTAAAGGTTAAACGAACAGATCGGGCAAAATATTCAAATGAAATATGTTGTTGATTTTATTAACGTGTTACTTGTTTATTATATGCAGTATAACCTAAAATTCTTATAAATTCCATAAAATATTTTTTTTTTATTGTTTTTGGTTGATGAGGTCTCATCTCTATTTCTTTACACATTGCCATAAGGGATATATTATTCAGTTCTAGTTTAAAATTATACTTTCATGACATAGAAAGATAAAAAAAAACGCCTAGGTAAATCTATATTCTTTATACAAATTTAGTAAAGCCAAGTGATAATATTGTCTGCATAATACATTGCTGCTGATCTAAAACATCATTGCATTCCATTCTGTATTAATATTGAGCTGAGAATATTTTGTCCGTTTGTTATGTCCTTATTATATCTAAGCAGAAGCCACGCGGACACTGGGAATATCCCAAGAGGACTTTTGTTCTTTTTGGGTTTCTCAGCGCCTCCTTGTTTACTGGTGAAGTATTTATGCAAAAAAATATTTTAACAAAAGAAGATCAACCATGAAGCCTAATGACAACTTTACATATCCACAGGGATCTGAAGATCTCAATATGAATGATAGATACATTCAGGGTCTAATAATTGTGTTTTTGTTTCTTCTTCCAATGAATATACCCTGCTGTTTATTGCACTGCATTGTAATATTAACAAGCACTGCTGTACTATATGTTGGATGTAAACTAAGGGTTAATATTGGAGGGAATTTATAAAAAAAAATTACGCCAGTTTACGGCACTTTTGGAAAAAGTGGGCTGGGTTTAGAGGAAAGAGGTGGGGCCAGCCACGACACGGCAAATTTAATATAACTTACCCAGAAACTTTGTATTGCAGCACCATTCATAAAATTATTTAAAAAAATAACTACAATAATAGAGTAAATATTAATCTCAAACCCATCTAACCTTAGCGTACAAAGCAACTTTCATTCAAGTTTTTTATATATTTGCCTTTAATAGAAAGAGTCAGTAATATAAATATAGCCTTGTGATTCGGGAGGCAAGCCTGTCTCATTCCTGTTTCCTTCTAGACATGCTAGAATACAAACCTCTTGGAGCAGTATGATGAATATTGGCACAAGAAGAACACAGAAGTTGCCAGTTAAATAACCTTCATAAAACTCAATAGGTCAAGTAGGGATTTTACTCATGGGTCAGATATGTGGACTGAAAACATCAAAAGCATTCCCACAAGGTAGAAAAACATAGGAAGTATATTGCTTGCCATCCAGCTTGAGATTGTAGTGGCTGTATCTTGTATCATACTCAACATGTAAACATATTTTGTAATGTCTAAAGAAGAGATAAACAAGAGTAAGAAACATAACATATATAAAAGAACAAAGGAGAAAATATTATCCTTGTTGTCAGGATGAATAGGGCTCCGTATTTCTCCCCCCGTGATTGTGGCTAGATTGGTGGCCAGTGTTTCTATCAACATATCATCATCCATGAGAAGTAAGACCTTTTTTCTGGTTCTCCTGCCAATAAAATAGTTTAACTTCAAATTATAGACAAAAATAATGTAAACTGCAGTGATGGATACATCTTGGTTCACAAATGATCTATGAGCAAGTGATCAATGGCAAATAACATCATAAGAAAGTTTAAAGGGTTTTTTCGTGACTAAGACATTGATGGCAAATTTTTGGCAAGTGCTGCTGCCCTCTTCATTTTGATGATCGGTAGGGACGCTATTAAACTATGTACTTTATATATCATCCCACTAAATCTATGGATGCGAGAAAGAAAAAAACAGCACACGGACGTCACCTGTTTTTCACAGATCAGTTGCTAAAGAAATAAAAAAACAAAAGTAAAGTGAAGCCAAAAAGTGCTTGCAGAGGAGAGAAACGGCCGATAAAAACGGTTGACTCACGGAAACCACATGGAGGCAACATGGAAAATTTATATGGATGAAAAATGGTCTGTTTTTTGTGGATGCAAATCGGACACACTCATGTGAATAAGGCCACTGGAAATGACTTGTTGTTATATATTTTTGCTTTTAACCTTGATTTTTTATTGTAATTAATGTATCAAGCAGTTTAATAAACTAGTGTTGATTTTTCTCTTCCCAGAAAGAGATTTCACATTCTGTCTGGTTATCAGCACCTAACCAGCTGCAGCCGTCACACTATATTTCATTTTGTTTAAGCCTCCCAGAAACAACAATGTACACTGTTTTTTTGTTTATATTTCTACAGATCTGCATCTCAGGTGAAGGCCCTGGTAAACTTATGACCATGGAAAAGAGAAGAACATTTCCACAAGAGAAAAATGTATAAAAACACATTGAATCTACACAAAGCACTGCCCTGCTTATTTCAAAGCTGAAAAATGTTAAATATTCTCTCTAACAGTAATAATATGAAATATGTGCACATAGCAATATAATCGAATTACACATTAGATAACCTTTATAAATTGTAGCCAAATAACTAGAAAGATCATGGTCAGTCTTACTCTGGATGATGCCTTGTGCGGTACGTTCTGTTGGAACCACCGTCATTAAGTAAACTGTCATAAAGTATACAAAGGCCTATACCATATAGTGCCTTATAAACAGTGTCATGCAGGATGGTACCCAATTAACAGTACCATTGATAACATAAATAGCACTTCTATATAGTTGTCTATTAAGCAAAGCTATACAGTGCTGTTACCGCCATACAATGCAAGAATGATACACTGTAAAGTGTCTAAATAGCAGTGCCACACAATGCCTCTGTAAATTATACAGTTCTCAAGTAATACCAACATATAATGACCAAATAACAGCTCTATACATAAAGTAACCTAATAACAGGGCTATACAATATCTAAATCATAGTGCTACAAAAATAATATTGAGATTCCTTGTGATGCACCCTTTAGCAGTGATGACTGATGCGCCCTGTGCAACTGCATAGGTCGCTTGCCCCTAAGGCCAGCCCTGAGAATTTTTTTTACTTATGTGTAAACCATACATTCAGACCACCCCCCTTCTAGTTATGGATCATATGCCTAGGTGAATCTGTATTAGACAGTGTATATCCTGTTTTCTTGCAAGCATGGTATTTGGAGTTCCTGATCAACCCCTGCTAGTTAAACTCCATTATGCTCTGTTCACACTTGCATATGTTTTTCTTCTGTCAGGTTTCCACTTTTTTTTAAATTTAAATAGTGTAGCATGCTGAGCTATTTTAGCTATCAGAAAGCCTGACAGAAGCCTGCTGGACCTATTATGAGTCAATGGAGGAAGGGGGGGGGGGGGGTGGCTCATAATAGATCAAAGCAAATTGGTGGCTGCTGAAAATGTACATTTATTTTTGTGTATTTATATGCTAATTAGGTGATCACAGACAGAGCTGTGGGCGTATGAGGAGGACACTCAGGGAGCAACAAGAGACAGGATTCACAGGGTGCCAGATGTTGTGTGGTGGCATCATATTGTTTTGCCTTATTTTGTGACAGCAGACAATCTCAGAGTGCGAACCTGATGGGTGGAGTCTAAGGCACCAGATAATCTGCGCTGTAAATCAAATGGATCACAATGGATCATGTCAGATCATAATGGATCCATCATACATCCTGAAAAAAACAGAAGTCATGATACCAGTGTGAATTGGGCTTTAGCCAAGGTGGTGTCCTTAGCACCAGTGATTATCTTACAGGTCAGCATTTCTTGATGTAATCTACATGTAAGTCAACTGGCTGATTGTAGTAAGACAAGTATGAAATGTCCATATATGCTTCTTAAAATTTTTTAATTATTGGGGATTCCACTCTGAGAAAATATGAGGTTTCAGGGGAGAGCATTTCCCTAAATTTCATTGGCTTCGCTTGCATCTTTTTAGTCCCCAATCATTTTATAGTTATAACATTAAAGGGTTATTCCCAGGTTGAGTCATTATTATTTTTTTTAATACACCCTAATCATAAATAAAAATATAAATATATTGCTCTAAAAATGTTTTAATAATCACTTCCTAACTCCCTTTTTCCTCAACTAGATAATGCAGCTCGTGCTGGTTATATTTTCTAAAAGGGGGCGTGAGCGGCTTGATGTCAATCAAGCTGCTCTGCTCTGTTAGTGCGCGCTCCGGACGTTGTTAGATGCTACCCCCCCTCCCCTTCCTGTAGCTAACTCCATTGGGACTTCTTCTATGAGTGTAGTTTCCAACACTCTAGCCAGAAATTCCTGTCCTGGAGGAGCCCCTAACTGTAGGGTCTGTGGTGTAAGCAGCACATAAATCAACTGTACGAGACAGCATCCTGCCCTGTCTCCTGTGCTTCTGTCGGCAGTACAGCAGGCTGCACTGATACGCTGACACACTGATACAGGGCTGGCTTCCTTACAGCAGATGAGAGCACAGGAGACCGAGCAGGACGCTGTCTCATACAGCTGATTTATGTGCAGCTTACACCACGGAAAGCGGTCAGTCCATGCTACTGTGTAGCATAAGTATGTAACAGACAATGCTACATACAAAGTCCTGATAAGGGCTCAGCTAACTCGGCTGGCCTTTAGGCCTCATGCACACGACCGTAAAAACTCCCGTTATTACGGGTCGTAATTACGACCCGTAATAACGGGCTCATAGACTTCTATTGGCGACGGGTGCCTTCCCGTTTTCTCACGGGAAGGTGCCCGTGCCGTTGAAAAAGATAGAACATGACCTATTTCAGGCCGTAATAACGGCACGGACAGTCCATAGAAGTCTATGGAGCTCTCGTAATGACGGGTGGCTACATGTGTGCACCCGTCATTACGGCAGCGTTGCTAAGCGACGTCAGTAAATAGTCACGGTCCAGGGAGCTGAAAGAGTTAACTGATCGGCAGTAACTCTTTCAGCACCCTGGACAGTGACTACCGATCAGTATAAACCTGTAAAAAATAAAAATAAAAGACTTTCATACTTACCGACAACTTCCTGCTTCCTCCAGTCCGGTCTCCCGCCCGTTGCCTTGGTGACGCGTCCCTCTCGACATCCGGCCCGACGTCCTGGATGACGTTTCAGGCCATGTGACCGCTGCAGCCAATCACAGGTCAATCACAGGCTGCAGCGGTCACATGGACTGCCGCGTCATCCAGGGATGTCGGGCTGGATGTGAAGAGAGGGAAGCGTCACCAAGACAACGGCCGGGTAAGTATGAATTTCTTTAACTTTTATTACAGAAAAGGCTGTCCCTTCTCTCTATCCTGCACTGATAGAGAGAAGGGGCTGCCGATTAGTGCAGTGCTATTTTGCCGCCAAAAACGTGCCCGTAAATACGGGTGGAATACGGGTGACACCGGACCCATATTTACGGGCACGGGTTCGTAAATACTGGTGCAAAACGGGTGGAATACGTGTGACACCGGACCCGTATTTACGCCAGTATTTACGGGTGGGAAAAAATACGGTCGTGTGCATGAGGCCTTACTGTTATGCCGAGTACATGACGGCTCCAGGGCTACTGCGCATGCCTAGGGGCCGTCCTATAGACTTGAATAGAACCCGAGAGGTGGTCGGGCAGGGAGATACTGCGCATGCTCTAGCATGCTCATTCCCGAGATCCCGGCCACCCTTACTGCAAAATAAAGAGGTAGAACAGCGCAGACGCGGCCACCGCTAGAGGAAAGCAGTAGTGGCCGGATCCCTAGGCAACCAGCAATAAACAAAGAGAGTCTGTCAGTAAGATGGAGCCAGGATATCTCTCAAAGTACGGCATTTAAAAAAAAGAAGGTATTTACAAAAATGCCTAATTTTAGGTTGTTAATCTTTATAGGTATATTTGTCAAGATGGGAACATACCTTTATCCCTTTCCCTACATCTGCCGTACATGTACGGAAGAAGTCGGAGGGTGAAGTATGGAGTGGGCTCTCAATCTGAGCCTGCTCCATACGCTGCAGGTGACAGGTGTGTTTTACAGATGACACCCTGTTCTAATGCATGTACGGAATCAGAGATTTCTCCGATCCCAGCCGTTTAACTGCAGAGTTGCCATGGTTAATAGCGACAGGGGCATCTAAACTGTTAGACAGAGATGGGGCCCCTCTGTTAACCCATCGTCGTCATTCCCACGATGCATCAGGAGGATGGTTGTCACAGCTACCTGGGTGCCTAATGAAGGCGTGGCTTAATAGGAGAACGATAAAAAGCACAATACACTCCAATACATAAGTGTTGCAGTGTCTTGTAATCTAAGGATCGCTTGTTCAAGTTCTTTAGTAGAATTAAAAAATGCAAATTAAATAAATAAACTTTTTTACGAACATACAATATAAGTATATTACAAATAAAAAAAATACCTTTTCCCATTTTTCCCATAAAGTAATGTGAACAATGAAAAAAAACAACATAATTGGTATCGTCGATTCCGTAAAAGTCTATTTTAATACAATGTTATTTATACCAAACGATGAATGGCGTATAAAAAAAAATCCACGCAACAATTGCTGTTTTTTGGTCACCTTGTATCCCCAAAAAATGGAATAAAAAGTGAACAAAAAGTTGCATGTACCCCAAAAATAATAAAAAAAATAATAAAAACTACAGCTCACCCTGCATATAACAAGCCTTTACACAGCTACAGTCAAGGAAAAATAAAAAGTTATGGCTCTCAGAATATGGCAACACATTTTTCATAACAAATTGTTTTCATTTTGTAAAAGTAGTAAAACATAAAAAATTATCAATTTGGTATCGCAATATTCGTATTGTTTCACAGAATAAAATTAATATGTCATTTTTACTGCATGGTAAATGGCGTAAAAACTAGCTATAAAAATGTGATAAATTGATTTATTTCTTTTTATTCCACCCTACAAACTACATGGTATAATTACTGTTCCATTAAAAACTACAACTTGCCCTGGCAAAAAAATATCTCGTACGACTATGTTGAAAAAATAAAAATGGTAAATATCTTTGAAGGCGCGGAGAAATAATCGAAAATGAAAAATGGCTGCGGCGGAAAGGGGTTAAATAGCATACTGTATTACAGTCAGTAAAAATGACTGGCAGGGAGATGCTATTTCACAAAATAAGATCATAAAGTGACTGGTGTCAATGAAGTGTAAAGAGTAAAATACATAATCCCATTCCATTCTGCATGTAATATGAACTGTACATCTTTGGCTTTGTTTTCCATTTCATGAACAAGTAGAACAAAGGTCATGGAAAGGTTTGGAACATAAGTAATGCAAGAAAATACAGAATTTAATACCTACAAGGCCAACTAAGACCGAAACGAGAAGGCAGAAAAAAAAATGACTATTCCCAATGCCGTCAACTTCCTGAAATACAAATCACATTGATGGAGTTTTCAGTGTGGAAATAATGTCATTTTTCATTTCGCGAAGAACAGACAGCTGTCAAAACGTTCAAAAAGCAATTCAAAATAATGATGACACTTCTAAGTGTTCATGTATTAGTAATGAAGCATTGTATAGAAAACGTTAAACAAACCGAAAATGTTTTGCCATCTAAATCTGTACCAGTAACATAAAATCTGATAATTGCAGTTGTCTGTCTGTTTTCATAAAATAATTTAGTGAATAAAAAGCATAACCTATAGATTTACATATCTATCATCAGTGAACCCTGCAAATGGATTGGGAAAAGAACATCAAATGTACATTTAAAGGAAACCTGTCACATTAAATATTCTGCTCTATCTGCGGGTAGAATGTTATGAATCAGGAGAAGCTGAGCATATTGATGTATAGTTTTGTGGGGGAAAAAAAAGTTCAGTATAACTGAGAGTTTGAGTCCAGTAGGTGGTCCTATTCCTCCTTTCAGCCTATAGGAGGAGCTTGACCATTATTGTTTTGAATTCATCAATATTCGCTAACTAAAAATTCCGCTATTTTATGGTTGCTGCAGAGAAATTGTTCTATTAAAAACTAACAAAAATATTTTTCAGCGTTCACATTATTCTAATAGTATTATTTTTTCTTATATAAAAATACACCCCATACTATGGGTAAATAAATACATGTACTACAGTAGTCACGGACATAAATAATGTCTAAGTAAATAAGTTTATGTGTCAAGAAAAAAATTGGAACATGCAATGAATAGATGCTACAGAAAATTAAATTAAATGACTGTACAAACACAAACTAAACTGGTAATACATCCAAAAGTGTTACTTAAAAATAAAGGATGAAGATTGTTGTACTGTGATTGCTTTTAATAAAAATAATTTGGTTGATGACCAACTCTCTTGATAGACTTCCATGGGAAAGGTGACCCAAGCTGATAATTACATAAATAAGTAAACAAAAAAGATTTTTCTCTAAATTATCCATGCTGTATATCTCTGTGGTCGGCACTTGTGGCTCTACAGGTATTTAACCACTCGGCGACTAATGATGAGCATACTCATCATGCTGATCGCGCGGGCACTGTAAGGCCTCATGCACACGACCGTAGTGTTTTTCTGGTCCGCAAATTCCAGGACCGTCTTCCGTGAAATGTCCTCCGCAGTTCATCCGTATGTAATCCGCAAAATGCGGATAACAAAAAAAAAGCCTAGGTAAAACAGGATGACGACAGAATTCATTCCCGGTCGTCGCCTAGCAACACTTCCGCAAATCCGCAAACTGCGGTTGACACACGGAGGTGTACCCGCATTTTCCACGGGCCCATTGACTTCTATGGGCATGTCCGCATCTAATTTGCGGGCCGTAATAAGACATGTCCTGAGTTTCTGCGGCACGGATTTGCGGACATGCGGAGACACGTGAAAACACGGATAGTGTGTATGGGCCCATAGAAATGAATGGGTCCGCAATTCTCCCGTGGATTTGCGGGGGAATTGCGGACGCAAAAACACGTTCGTGTGCATGGGGCCTTACTGTAACACACAGCCACAGCCCCACTCTAATGGCGGAGATTTGAGAAACCTCTGGTCTTTGTAGATTAAAACTTCATATGCCGCGATCAGCACTGATCGCATATAAAGAAATATACTTGTAACTTGTATGGGCAGAAAACTCAGGGTCCATTGAAGAACTTCAGGGCTGTCTGACCATATTCCTTGTTGTTAGGGTATATTTAGGTATGCCTTAACAACTTCCTGTGTCCTATTAGTACACAAGCTACACCCCATGAAAACTACAATTAAGTCCTCAAAGGGTCTAGTTTCCAAAAGGGTGTCACTTTTACAGGGTTTCCCCTGTACTGGTACCTCAGAAGCACTGCAAATGCGACATGGCGCCCAGGAACCAATATAGCAAAATCTACACGTCAAATAGCACTCCTGCCTTTCTGAGCTCTGCTATTTGTCCAACCATCAGTTTATGACCACATATGGGGTATTGCCGTAATCGGGAGAAATTGCTTTACAAATGTTTGGGTCCTTTTTCTCCTTTATTCCTTGTCAAAATTAAAAATTTGTACCTTTTATCTGAAAAATTAGATTTCAATTGCACAGCCTAATTCCACAAATTGCAGCAAAAAACCTGTGGGATCTAAATGCCCATTATACCCCTCGATAAGTTCCTTGAGCGGTGTAGTTTTGCAAATAGTGTCACTTTTGGGGGGTTTCCATTGTTATGGCACCACAAGACCTCTTCAAACCGGACATGGTGCATAATGAAAAGGGGGTCTCAAAATCCACTAGGTGCTCCTTTGCTTCTGAAGCCACTGCTTCAGTCCATTACTCCACATATGGGATATTTCTCAAAACTGCAGAATCTGGGCAATAAATATTGAATTGCGTTTTTCTGGTAAAACCTTCGGTTTTACAGAAACTTTTTTAATAATATGGATTTTCTGACAAAAAATGAAAAATCTACTGTGCTTTAAATTCCTGTGAAACACCTAAAGGGTTAATAAACTTTATAAATGCTGTTTTGAATACTTTGAGGGGTCTAGCTTTTAAAATAGGGTATTGTATGGGGGTTTCTAATACATAGGCCCCTAAAAGCCACTTCAGAACTGAACAGGTACCTAAAAAAAGAGGCTTTCGAAATAGTATTCAAAATATGAGAAATTGCTGCTTATGTTCTAAGCCTTCTAACGTCCTTGAAAAATAAAAGAACGTTCAAAAAATGATGCCAACATATAGTAGACATATGGGAAATGTGAACTAGTAACTGTTTTGGGTGGTATAACCAACTGTTTTACAAAGCAGATGCATTTGAATTCAGAAAAATGCTATTTTTTTCAAATTTTCTCCAAATTTTGCAATGTATCACAAATAAACACTGAATATATCGACCAAATTTTACCACTATCATAAAGCCCAATGTCTCACGAGAAAACATTCTCAGAATCGCTTGGATAGGTTTAAAGGAACAGTGTCATCACAATTTTTTTTTTAATATGTTAAAGATGTTAGTGCTTTATTAAAAACGTTTATATTTATTTGTGTGTTTGTGTTTTACTTTTTCTTATTTTTACACTTTTTCTTCCCTATGGGGGCTGCCATTTTTTTTCCCATTTCTGTATGTGTTGATTAACGACACATACAGACATGGAATACGGCAGCCACAGTCCCATAGGGACTGCGAACGGGGCCGTTCCATCCACTAACATGCGCCGCTCCCACACAGTCCAATTTGAAATGCGCGCCGTCCGGCGCCATTTTCCTGTGGACCGAAAGTCGCGGCCGGACAGTAAGATTACTACTTCCGGTCGCGGCTTCCGGACTTGTGCACTTGGACCAGCGGCAGCAGACGGAGCGGACGGGCCGGAGGGAGCCGCGGCGGCAGGAGCAGGTAAGAGATTTCTATGTATGTTCGTGTTTGTGTACGTTTACTACTGTATGTAAACCTACTACACTGTGTGTTAGCTCAAAAAATGGCGACACACAGTGTAGGAGGTTAGACCGTTCAAACCCCTCGTTTATCCCGGCACTAGCCAGGATAAAGGAGGGGGGGGGGATGCTGAGAGCTCACTAGAGCGAGGGCTTTTTACCCAATTTTGCAATGCTGCAATTTTGGGAATAGCTCCATCTAGTGACCAGCAATGGGAAATATTATAAATTAGAATTAATTTATAATATTTCCTGACTCGTGAAAAAAATAAAAAAAATGTGAACAACGTTTAATCACCTACACACTAAATGTTTAATTAAAAAAAAACAAAACATGTTTTTCTGGCAACACATTCCCTTTAAGCATTCCGACTTTATTACCACATAAAGTGAAATATGTCAGATTTGAAAAATGTGCTCTGAGCCTTAAGGCCCAAACTAGTCTGCGTCCTTATTAATAGTGTGCTGTACAAGCGACAAGGCTTGCTGTTGCATTTTTTTTAGTCCTGACGAGGTACGATGAAACACTGTCATAGACTATAAAGCAGTATGGGAATTCTCTTTGTAGAAGGACACAGTTCTAGTTCTCTTCAAGAAGTATAATAATATTTTGGATCATGTTGAATTAGTACATGTAAAATAGAATATAAAAATGTATTTTACATTTTGTACAACAATGAATAGTTTAAGATGTCAGCTACAAAAAGAATCATACTTGTAGAGAGGCCTGAATTATCTGTTGAGGATCAGACTTATTTGCATGTCTAAAGGAACAATAGCACACTTTTTATTGGCTGGAATATGCAGCATTAATTAAATGAATTTCATTTGTTTCGGAAGAACAAATGTGTGGAACTGTGAATACATATTAAACATCCGCAATTTAAAATTCTGTTACAATCTGTGTAATTCCAAGATATGGAGACTGTCTAAATATGATACTGTTTTTATTATAATGCATATTCTAACCTGGCATTTTAGAACAATAGCACTACAGTACATTATGCAATTGTATAGACAGTTTGTAAAAAAAAAAAATTACGATAGGCTACAATTCTATAGACTTGACCTTGAACACATCGCAGCACAAAGCAGAGTAATAAATCTCTTAAAAGAACCTTTCTCTGTTGTTACATTTCTCGAAAGATGAAAGTTGAAGCTTATTAAATCTTTGCCTACCGTCAGACGACGATTTACGTCCAGTTGGTAAACATATAACATCTTCATAAACTGTGCTTGACAGTCTGCAGCTGCACGAGATGAGAGACAGCTGTCAGCGGCCTACAGGTCTTCTCCCCTTTTTATTGCTATATCCTTTCTACCCAAATAAATGGACATGAATCCGATATGGGATAAATAATGGCCACAGCTTTTTTAAAGAATTACTTTTATCATCTTCAAATGTTACGTCAACTGCAACAGCTAGACACGAAACATGACACGTGGACACGAAAATGCACCACAATATAACCAGAGATTCTAAGCAAAAGTGAGGTGCCCTTCGGGTACCATATCTCTGGACATCTTGTTCATGACCCTCATGAACACCAATCAGAGGTCATGTGTACTATCTATCTATCTATCTATCTATCTATCTATCTATCTATCTATCTATCTATCTATCTATCTATCTATCTATCTCTGGACAATACGTCAAAAAACATAGTTTGTATGCTGTTTTCATTTCAAGCTAGAGCAATAGAGGAGGTTTCTACAAAGAAAATGCGCCAAAAAACAGATGAAATTGCCTTCCATTGATTTCAATCGGAGGTGGAGACGTTTTTTTTCCGCGAGTGGAAAATCCATCTTGTGGGAAAAAGAAGTGACATGCCCTATCTTCGGGTGTTTACGTCTCTGACCTCCCATTGACATCAATGGGAGGCAGAGAAAGCGCATTTCGCAGAGTTTTTTTTGCCAGCGGCGCTCAATGGCTGCAAGTGAAAAACGCCGTTAAAATCGCCATGCAGGCAGAGCAAAATCTGCCTCAAAATTCCAAACGTAATTTAGAGGCAGATTTTCTGCCTGCAAAAAACTCTGTGTGAACCCAGCCTAACCCTCACCTAATTTCCCAAGCCTTTTTTTCACATGTTCTAAGATCAGGAAGAAAGAGAAAAAATGGGGTGGGATAAAGGATGCCTCAAAGAAAATACTAAATAAAAATATAGAAACATTTCCTTTACTCTTTACCCTTTAAGTTCCTCTTTGAAATAGAACACTATCAAGGAAGGGTAGGATATTATAGTAAGTGTTGCTAGATGTTTTTGGGATTTATTACATTTTAGCATTCTTTTAAAAGGCCACTTGACCTGTAGTACAAAGTTGGAAAAAGTAAAACTTATAGTAGGACCTGCAAATATTATTTAAATATATGTAAGTACATTTTTCTGAAGGTTTTCAAAACTGGAGGTAAGTGATATAAAGTATAGGGGCAGACGTCTTTCTGGACTTCCTGTCAGCAATCCAATCAAGAACACTACAGTTAGTCCCACCCCAGCCTGGAATGGCTGCTAACACTAGATTTTTTTGTCCCTTTAAATGTACGTCAAATATGTAGGAAATACACAAATATATCCCGCTCTCCCTTCAACATATCGAAATCAAAACTAAATAAAAATATATAGAGTCCCAGGAGTTCAGCCATTTCTTCCTCTTCCATCTGAAGAGCTTGCATACTACTGTAAGGTCATTGGCTGTAATAGAAGCTTCGCCCTCTGCAACAAGAGACCAGGAACAATAAGCCCCGCCCCTAGCTAAGCCCTGCCCTCTCACTTGTCTTCCAGCCATAATAGAAGGGATCACGAGAAAATTTATCCCTGTGTACTCTGCAAGATTTTTACAAGACTATGTGTTTCAGGAAGATGCAGAAAACCCTCCAGACTGACAATCACCCTGGACAAATTTATGTTTTGTTCACTTTTATCATTCCGGTCTAGGTTTAATGTTCCTTTAAGTTGGATAGAATTGAGATGAGGTTTGTTTAAACATCATTGGTTTCGCATTGCCCTCTTGAGTGTCATACACAAGTTAAATATTCTAAATGTTCTCTAAACCCTGAAACACTTTCCTTAAAACACAAGGTTTGATAGAAATCGTTAGCACATTCCCACCTCATTAATTTGTTGTTGGCGCTTAGTGTGGTGCCACATTAAGTTTTGCCACTGGTGTTTCTCTCCAATAACTCCTGTGGCTAATGAGTTCTGAAACAATTAGTATGTGGGAGTTTTTTGTGTTATCTAAAAATAGAATTTGTTTGAATTTCGCTAAACTTTAGTTTATCCCGAAGCAGTAATCAAAATCCATTTGTTTGGTATGAGTTTAAAAAAATAATTTTGAAGAGGAAAGAGAACATAATAAAAACTTGTAAGGTTTTAATTTACTGTATTGCAGACCTTTCACGTTCTGGCAAAAATGGTACTGAAGTGAGTATCCAGAACCTGATTGAATAACAAAGGCTGCAAAGTACTCCAAAATATTACGGGTTTTCAGCTATTTACCTTTGTTTTACAGTTGGGTGAATGGTGATTATGATCAGCATTTATATGTTTAGATCAAATATTTGATGTTAAAAATGTTAGGAAAAAAGTACCTGAAAATGATTTAATTTGTGTTTCTGATACAGTGCTCTAAATTCCCTGCAAAGACAGAGTTAAATGATTACATTCTGGCTGCCTGCAGCTGCCACTAGAGGGAGTTTAGGAACCTACTGCATACTGTTCTATTATTGAGTTCAAAGAATTACAGTATCTAACAAGCTCCTATGCTCCCTCTAGTGGTGGCTTCAGGCATCCCGAATAGTATAATTTGCCAAAGCAGGGGATCTGGAGCTTTTGATTAGTAAAACGGAGTTCCGACCGCTATTAGGAAATTATTCCGAAACATTTTTGGGATCTATTTTGATTAAAAAAACACAAAATAATATTTTTAAACGAATAATAATGACCCAGGCTGAAGACGGGCTCATAGATGCTCTGTGTGATCCGTCTTCAGCCTAACAAGCCGTAGAAGTAGGATGCGAAGCTGAGCTCTTCTGAACCGTTGTTTCAGTGAAGGTGGGGGTCTCAGTGTTCAGATCCCCACCATTTAAAACTTTTGATATGTCTCTATGACATATCAAAAGTTTTCGGAAAGTGCAGTTACTCTTTAAGCACTTGTTTTATCTCTTACGTATAACACAAGACATATTACTAAAGTCATCTACTAGTTCAGGGAAATTAGAATATGAGGAAGACTTGCATCTCTGTACAACACAATTGCTAAACAAGATATTTACTTTTACAGTCAGTATACTGCAATTTCCTTACTAGGTTACTTCATGCTTGAAATAGTATTAACAAGTTTTTCAAGATGAAAGTGACAGCAAAGTCTCAAGTGTAGACATTGTGGAATCCAAAGTAAGGTCAAGGTCTAAACAAATACTTGCAGTCAACAATATCCCTAACATAAGTGTGGAGCCCATGGTATCAATTATTAATGGGTGTTTTCCTCAGGAGTGTTTACATTTTGAGGAGTCAAGCATTTCAATCTTTTGTTCCTACGGGAGATAAACCGCTGCCAGAGGGAAAGGAGTGACCAAAAGAACAAGATCCTGTATTTACTGCGCTCTTTTAAGAAGGTTAACATTTTTTAAAAAGCTAACAATATTTCTACAATACTATTAATACTAAAGGTTTGTTACAAATACTATAATGAAGACTTTATTCTAGCTTTATTTTATGTGAGTAACCAATACATCTTGTCTCTACAATAATTTACTTATTTTTTCGAGAATATTTACAGCGTGGTAGTATCATTTTTCTTCCAGCAAGTGATCTGACAAAGATTTGTTCCACACATAAGTCATTTTGCAGACTAAGATCTTTAAAAAAACATTGGATATTTATTACACTTCTACATAGAAGATGTTGTAATAAGTCACAATTACTAAATGAGTTTACATTAGGTATGTGTTCTTTGGAAAGCACAGTAAAAGCAGACCGTGAAGAATTCGAGCAGAAAAACTAACTTTTTAAGCCTTAAGTCCCTTTTTTACTAGGACCCCCATCAGTAGAATGAAGCTGGTATCTCTATGATGTGTTTAAGGGACCTTCTGAACCTGCTGATCCCCACTAATATATGGTCAATTCAGCTATGTATATATATATATATATATATATATATATATACCACCGTTCAAAAGTTTAGGGTCACTTAGAAATGTCCTTATTTCTGCAAGAAAAGCACAGTTTTTTTTCAATGAAGATAACATTAAATTAATCAGAAATACACTCTATACATTGTTAATGTGCTAAATGACTATTCTAGCTGCAAACGTCTGGTTTTTAATGCAATACCTACATAGGTGTATAGAGGCCCATTTCCAGCAACCATCACTCCAGTGTTCTAATGGTACATTGTGTTTGCTAACTGTGTTAAAAAGCCAATGGATGATTAGAAAACACTTGAAAACCCTTGGGCAATTATGTTAGCACCGCTGTAAACAGTTTTGCTGGCCTGCCTTTGAGCTAGTTGAGAATCTGGACCATTACATTTGTGAGTTCGATTAAACTCTCAAAATGGCTAGAAAAAGAGAGCTTTCATGCGAAACTCGACAGTCTATTCTTGTTCTTAGAAATGAAGGCTATTCCATGCGAGAAATTGCCAAGAAACTGAAGATTTCCTACAACGGTGTGTACTACTCCCTTCAGAGGACAGCACAAACAGGCTCTAACCAGAGTAGAAAGAGAAGTGGGAGGCCCTGCTGCACAACTGAGCAACAAGACAAGTACATTAGAGTCTCTAGTTTGAGAAATAGACGCCTCACAGGTCCTCAACTGGCAGCTTCATTAAATAGTACCCGCAAAACGCCAGTGTCAACGTCTACAGTGAAGAGGCGACTCCGGGATGCTGGCCTTCAGGGCAGAGTGGCAAAGAAAAGGCCATATCTGAGACTGGCAAATAAAAGGAAAAGATTAATATGGGCAAAAGCACACAGACATTGGACAGAGGAAGATTGGAAAAAAGTGTTATGGACAGACGAATCGAAGTTTGAGGTGTTTGGATCACACAGAAGAACATTTGTGAGACGCAGAACAACTGAAAAGATGCTGGAATAGTGCCTAAGGCCATCTGTCAAGCATGGTGGAGGTAATGTGATGGTCTGGGGTTGCATTGGTGCTGGTAAAGTGGGAGATTTGTACAAGGTAAAGGGGATTTTGAATAAGGAAGGCTATCACTCCATTTTGCAACGCCATGCCATACCCTGTGGACAGCGCTTGATTGGAGCCAATTTCATCCTACAACAGGACAATGACCCAAAGCTCACCTCCAAATTATGGTATTCTATCTGTAATGGAGTGGCCAGCGCAGTCACCAGATCTCAACCCCATAGAGCTGTTGTGGGAGCAGCTTGACCGTATGGTACGCAAGAAATGCCCATCAAGCCAATCCAACTTGTGGGAGGGGCTTCTGGAAGCATGGGGTGAAATTTCTCCCGATTTACCTCAGCAAATTAACAGCTAGAATGCCAAAGGTCTGCAATGCTGTAATTGCTGCAAATGGAGCAATTTGATGAAAACAAAGTTTGAAGGAGAAAATTATTATTTAAAATAAAAATCATTATTTCTAACCTTGTCAATGTGTTCACTATATTTTCTAGTCATTTTGCAACTCATTTGATAAATATAAGTGTGAGTTTTCAAGTGACCCCAAACTTTTGAACGGTAGTGTGTATATATATATATATATATATATATATATATATATATATATATATATATATATATATAGTGAGAACCGAGTAGATAATAGAGTCTAAACTATTTCAGTATTTGTTCTCATACTAAATTGGCCCTGATCGGTCACTATGTCTAATAAATCAACTCTACATGATCTGCAGTCATGTGTAGCTACCTCTGCCCCCGCTTCTCTTGAACCTACAGACAGTAGAAGAGAGGGCAGATGTAGCACAAGGCTGCAAAATCAGACTGTGCAGTTTGTTCATAGTCTGTAACCATAGAGACAGATACGTCTGCATAGAAGCTGCAGACACAAATTGGTAGGATGGTTTTTATAAAACTATTTGCAAAGTCTTTATGTTTAAGAGCATTGGATCCATATGAAATTGATTATATAAGTGCACATATAGCTGAAGCCATGGTGTAATACAACAAAACAATCTAAATGGAATCCAATACAGATGTGAAAGGGCCTGAAATGAGTAGTTCATACACAAAAACCTTCCAGTATGTCTGATTTCAAGCAGCTCTGCAAAGATTGAGTTAAACAAAGACATTTCTGCAAGGAAGATTAAGTTAAACGTCCCCACCTTAGACAAATCATAGGAAGCATTTGGTTGCAATTACTTCTGGTAAAGTTTGTGCATCCACTTATTAAGTTTAAGGGACAGTTATACATAGTAATAATCCAATAACCATATTATAGATTTAATCAAGTTCCTTTTGTCTAATATTAGATTTTGTCTAATGACTAGAAACCATTCTGTGTGACAAATATGTTTCAAAAGTGGAGTTTTCCAAAAGCACTATATCAATGGTCATGCATATTGCAGATGCTATGGTGGCCACATTAAATGAATGATATCTCTACGGGTTGACTAAGTATTGTGCAGGTTGCCTGTGAAGTTATGAACTATTTTGTATTAGTTGCTAAGTAATATAGAGTTAAATCTATTTTATACTGAATTCTCTTGATTGAATATGACAGTAAATTACATTTGGGACCATGGGATAGATTGTCCCAGCTTTATTAATGGATAATATAAGGAATCTTAAGTGGCAAGAGAGATTATCCGTTCTATATACAATCATCTAGATGTCCCAGCTATGTTTCTCATAGTGTGGAGCTAACAAAGTTCTTCAGTTACAGGGTGTACAGTAGTTATTCTTCATGATGGAAAAAGATATACTGTAAAAAATGTAAACGTAAAAAAAATATATAAAAAATAGGTTGCACCTGTTTAGATCAGACTTTTAGGGGGACAGGGGTGCCAAACACCTATAAGGTATGGGGACCATGATAGTTTTTAATGTACTCGTAATTGCATTGCATTAATTGGTAATTCCCGTCATACTGAAATTTCAGTTTTGCACATAATTGTTGGACGACGTAGTTCTGTTGATAACTGCTATATCACTGTATATGTGTTTAAGTAAAAATAAGAAGTATTGCAATATATTCCCTTTGTCACAAATGTGCAGATTTAATTGTGGCTTTAAGATCTTGTCTTCTTGAAAATGAATTACAATTTTGCATGAATAAACAGATATCATTAGAAATGTGATATGCATGAATAACTTATGGACACACTGTTTCTACCATTTATATGTATGTCTATTGGGGCATCACAAGACTGCTAGAGCGGATTACAAAGCGCAGTACTGAGAAGGCTCTGTGGAATCTAAGTTATCAACTATGTGCTTGATCTGCTAGATTATTCCTTTTCCCGTGATTATTAATTTCCCGTGAAATGCATAAATATGGAAACCATTAAACGTTTTATTATTCTGGAAATCAGAAGCAACATGAGGATCAAGGCAAGGTAAATTAGACACCAGGGTATATGCTAAGCCGTTCATCCTATAAATAAAAGTTGTGTAAATGCAGTGGGGGAGATTTAGCAAAACTAGCACAGCCAATCACATTCCAGCTCTCATTTTTCCGAGTCCCTTTGGAAACAAAAAGCCACCTGATTAGTTCATATGGACACCTCCCCCATTTTTCTTTAAACTAGTTTAAATCTCCCCCATTTTTTCTGCCTTTTATTACATTCAGGGTACTCATAACATGTGTGTGCATACATTATTACATGTCTTTCGTAGTTTAAAGCACTGAGGCCACAAAATATTCTCCCTCAAAAAGAATATAGACTGTACATTGCCTCTGCCCTCTGGGGCAAATAATCAAGTAGGTGGTATAATGTGAGGGAAGCCATCTGCTTGCTTTTAGTGAATCCACACAGCCAAAAGGTTCCAACGGGATTTATTTTAGGTAGGTTTCGAATTGTTGGAGGCAGTGTGAACCTTTCCATTTTACAAAATGGGGGTTATTTAGTGAGTACATTTAAATGCCGTTATTTTAATGCATAAGAATATCTTTCAGTCAATAAACTTACAGATGTGTCTTCCCTTATATTCTCTCTAAGGCTCTGTGCACAATACATTTACAGACTACCTTAATGTATATGCCAATAAAAGCTTCTCACATATATATTAAATATAGGCTCGGGATGGATGCCTTAATAGTGGCACACGTTACCATAGAGTTTAGTGGTATACGTATGTCATGAACCTTTATAGTCTATGGGTGATGGATGACACTGTTAGGTGTTAGACATCCGTTTAATAGATACATTGCCCATAGACTATAATGGTATCCCTTTAACGTATATGCCATGTAAGGCTAGTAAAAAGCCGATTGAATTAGCGTAACACTGAATACATGTGACATATGCCATACAGTGGCATACGTTACCCATAGACTCCCATGTTAAAAAAGTGTGCGGTATACATTTCTTTCCGGCAACCCTCGGCATGGAAAAGCATAGTCTACTACGCTATTCCATCCTAAAAAAAAAGGTATACTAACGTATACCAGCCCGACAGAGGCCGCAAGGGCATTTATTAATGGAGCCCTATCTACACCTTTAGCATGTACATCGGGAGCTCTCTTGATGTACACGCTAAGCAGAGAGCCAAAACGTAGTGTATGGTGCGAGATGATAAACAAACATGTACAAAAAAAGTATACATCCACCGGATGTCTTTGATTGATGCCATGCGTCATCCATCTGTTGCCCGTAGACTCATATGTTAATTTAAAAAAAAATTATTATGTCAAAGCCATTCAGTAAGAAAATTTATACATTAAGCATATATGTTTTTTTTTTTAACATGGGATTCTATGGACAACGGATAGTCGACAAATGGCATCCATCAGAGGCATCCATCACCAATCCATTATCCATAGACTTCTATGTTAAAAAAGTATACATTTAACGTATATGTGTTTTTTACTGGATGACTGCGAGAGATGTTATCCATTGCCTATAGACTCCTAATGTTAAAAAAACGTATACTTTTAACATATATACGTTTTTTTTTCTGGATGGCACGAGATTGTATTGAATTGGTATCGTGACAAATTGTATAACTTAATGCATTTCAAGAATAAGTAAGGGTGAACATATCTGTACCGCTGATCAGTTAAATACAGGGTCTAGTCTGAAATATAAATTATTTTGGAAAGCTTTTCTGATTCCATCTGTCATCAACATTGCTGTCTGTGTACTCAAACAGAATCGATCATTGAAGCAGTAGCATCAAAATTGACCTTGCATGACCCAGCATCTTTTTATCTAAAGCACTGAGATGCATTTTCCAGGTGCATTAGCTACTTAGTAGAAGGAATGGTCTTAGGGCACATCAATGTCACATTTCTAACTCTCTTCCAGTCACTTGCAGATCCCAGTCTCCTACTCCGGCTGCGGGGCAAGATATGTTAGGAGTAATGACTGATCTATTCATCCACCAAAACTGAAAAGAAATCTAAAATTAGAAGCCGTTCCTCCCTTGTTTTTCACATTACAAAGTAACAGTTAAGTGCAAAATCTGTTCAGGCAACACATTTGTAATACGTTACGAGCAACAAATTAAGTATGCCTAAAGATAAACAATATTTGGTTCATGAAAAACTCGTTCTTTCCAAATATCGAATTCTGAAAAGGTTGGAAGAAACACATTTTTCACCAATTTCCTCAAGGGTTTAATTGTGAAACATCTAGTAAGAAAAGCTCATTTGCAATCAGCACTCATCAGGGGCGGATCAAGCTCTGTGTAGACCTCTTGGCAAAACATGGTTTGGGTCCAGCCTCACCTTTTTTTGGTAACAATGCAAGAGATAGTAGTGGTTCCATAATGGTACCCAAATAATAGTGTCAAAAAGCACCTCAATAATACCGCTGTATGTTACCAAACAACAGTGCTATACTGTGCCTACATAATACCACAGCTGGCACTATGATCTAATCTAAGAAAGCACATCTGACTAGGTCTTCCTCCTGGCATGGAAATCCCTATTCTCTTTGATGCTTGTGGAGAACATAAGTGATAAATCGTTATCCAAATGCGTTATACCAGTTTTAAAGGATATGTACACCTTGGAAGACGGATATGTACACCTTTTATTTTGTTTTTTAAATAAGACAGTGTTGTTTAGTGCAACGTTGTAATTTGTTTTTATTGAAACTTATTTTCACTTTTTCAGATACAGATTCTATGTATCATAGACACATAAAAACTGTATTGTGAGCTGAAACCTGAATCCGTCAGGCCAGCGGGACTGACGGCTTAGGTAACAGCGGGTCCTGCTTGTCTTTGACACGCTGTAGCCACCTGTTATCCATCACATCTAAGTTTTTAACTTAAATGTGATCGATAACAGCTGTCACCGAAGCCATCGGTTCTGAAGACCTGACGGATTCGGGTTTCAGCGCAAGATACAGCTTCTATGTATCCAGGATGCATAGAAGCTGTATCTGAAAAAGCAAAAATAATTTTTAATAAAAACAAAATTACAAAGTTGCACAAAACACTAAAAAAAACAGTTCTAGTACAAAAAAAAAAAAAAAAAAAAGTCTTAAAAGGTTTGCATAGCCTTTAACCTTCCCCCTTGTTATGTTGGAAGGGGCAGAGGATGGCTCGCTGAGGAAAATGCATTTTTTTTAACTCCTTATGCAGATTATGGGAATAAGCATCAGTCTTACTTTGTGTTAGGGGATCTATGATAATTCACACACATAATGGTCTAACTAGGAAAATAGGCAAACAAAGGTGCTAAAAATGCATGCCTTCTTGTAGACATGATCTCTAACATTCAGTTTCCCAGGATGCTCAGTACTGAAAGGCATTTTGAGAAGGATCAGGGTATGTTAGCCACTTCATGCTGATACCAGCCAGACCTCCAAATGAGCCGACAATAGAAAACATGGCATTTTTCAAATAACAATATACAGGGCCGTAACTTCAGGCTCCTGGGCCCCAATGCAATTACTATAACATGGCCCCTCACCAACCATATGCCATTTATATACTGGTGTATTGTTATGTGGCATCCAGGCCGCATCAAGGCCATGGTGCAACTGCTACTTCTACACCCCACTAAAGCGATGCCCCTGACCATGGTGCACTTCTGTGTATTTTGCTCAAATGGAGGTTTACTTTAAAGCTGAATCTCTACTTGTACTTCAGAACATTGTTAAATGAAGACATTCTAGTTGTGTTTATTCCTCATTCATTTATACGTTTAACAGATCCTTCTAATCATTGTTTTACCAGAAGCTCTCATAGAGAAAAATGTTCCGTAGGAAAAGAAAAAACAATTCATAAGGTATAACATTTCACATAACTGGCAGCTCATCTATTGCTCTCCTGGATGAGAACCACTGTTGTGTCACATTTAATATTTCAGATCACTTGATCTCCTGCTATAATTCACTTTGGTATAAGTCTGCGGTGGTGAGAGGGGGATTTGCCTTATCCTTCTCAAATGTGAAATGTTCCACCTGCTAATCTCATAACCCCAAAGTCACATTTAGTTATATCAAAATCAGTGTGCTGTATGTGTTGTGTGTATTTACACACACATCTGAGCATGCAAAACCTCACAAAACTAATAATACATATGAGTTCTTGCATTATTTTGCTCACAGTTTAAAAAAAAAGTCATTATTTTATATAAACTACTAACTTACAAAAGTGGACTCATCCCTGGGTTATCTCTCTCACATCTCCAATGTACATTACTATAAATGTCTTGCAGTATTTTGAATCTGATATGCAGTAAGCAAACTTGGTTTGTGTCTTTAGAAGTCTCAGTATACGATTGCTGGAGTAAATCCGCAATAAATGCAAGTTGAAACAAGTGGAGAAACCAACCGCGAGGTGTTTTCTAATTTACTTATTCAATTTTTTTTGGGACTATCAGCAGAGCACGTATAGTTTCCACATCTGGTAGTGATGGCCATGCAGGTACTGCAGGTGACAGATCAGGCGACACTACTACCCTGACGCTGCTGTGTTTACCATGTTCTCACCACTACTGGTTTAGTGGGGGATGAGACCGAACTGGAATTAGCGCCTGTCTCCAGGGGCCCCAGAGAAGCTGCATAGGCCGCTGTAATGCCCATTACTGAGAAATAACAATCATAACTATAACTTTACTACACAAGAGGGTACAGCTTCCATATCCTAATGTCTTGTAACTTTTTTAAATCTACTTTTAAAATCGACAGAATAAAATAATACTAAAAAATAAAGTAAACAAGCAAACCGTACTTGTGCTTTCCCATACATCAACCCTATTTTTATACATAATACTGTCAATGCAGAGAACACTGCAGAACTAATAAATTATATAAATTAATGAATGACTATTTTAATAGGTACATTTTATAAATAAATATAATGACTTCAATCGCAGCACATATGCATACACAGTACCTAGTGGTCTGCAGCAGGTTACTTCCTTTAGGGTTATTTTTGGACAGATATTACTAATAGTTTTCTCCCAAATCTATTTTAAGCACAATAACATTAGTGTTCTCAAGCCAGACAATCATTTTTATAGCAATTGGAAAAGCAGGAGGAATGCTGGCAGTGCAACTCTGTGTTCATGCCATGATTCCACTGCAGGATAGTGACACTATCGCAGGATCTCATCATCATCATCATTCTGGAGACGGATGGAAGCTTTTTAATGTAGCACAACAACTAGCTGACCAGTAACAATTTCAGCTTCCAATAATGACATCATGGGAAAGTCTGCCTATGTATAGGGTTTCAAAATAAGGCATAGGCATAGACATTTAAGGGCAATTTATTTTTTTTTAAAATATCATCCCCGAGAGCTGTATTTATACCTAACTAATGCGCCTAAATTAAAGCAAGAAAGAGTAGGCTAAAATTCTTCAACACTGATGTGAAAGACTTAAAGAATTTACAGGTGGTGCAAAAGGGGTTAATAACCACTGTCTCGTAAGACAACTATTGGCCAAATATTTGATATGTGGCTCCATTCTGGCGGCCTCACCCAACCATGGTCGCCATTTAATTTAAGAATAATCACGCTGTCCTCCCAGCAGGCTGAGATGGTAAGGGCTCGCGCTGCTCATGGGATGCTGTGCTGGGGCATCATGGGATTAATAGCATACCACAGAGGAAGAGAAAGGGTAAAATCGAAATATAAAGATGGGTCTGATCAGAAGCTCAGATGATGCTTGAATGCTGGGAAGAGAGTACAATATACACAATATAAATAAGAAGTCGAGAGCTGAAGGACAATCAGGGGGAAAGTTGTCTTTGCGCCAGAAGTCTTCTTTACAGAAAATGAAGCTCTTGAATAATATTTCACAATATTCAACAAGTTTATGTAAAGAGTTGAGTAGATTTGTAAATACTTTGCTTTACTTATCTTTACTTATCTTTACTTATCTTTACTTATCTTGTACTGGCTTTTATTTACATGATGTCTATTTCACCATTCAGAATTGTGAATTCCTGTTACAGAGAAAGGGGAGCATTGCGGGAACTCAGATGAATGTTACATACCTAAAACGATGTATGCTGTGTGGTCAGATGTCAGACAGTAGAATGGAGTATGTTGAAGAATGGCATTAACACACACATATGTGTATATACTGTTTATGTATATAGAAATACAGTATATACAAATACAGTATATATATATGAAAAATAACCTGAAACTAAAACAAATGCAAGAAAGCAAAGTATTTAAAAAACGTATTAACTTGTTACTTATATTTAGCCTAAAATGTTGAAAAAATTGGGATTTTGCGTTAAAATTGCGGCTATTATACTGTAAATGATGTTATATGTTTATGCAGGTCCCTTTGACTAATTCAAACATAACAATTTTTAGATTGGAATAATAATAATTGTAAAAAAAAAATGCTTATGTGTCTAGATATTGCTGCTACATTCAGTACTTGTTATGGTGCTCTTTTGATTCCCTCTCAGAAGTCCACCTAATGTGTTCAGTGTTGGTGTGAATAAACTGCTTCTAGTGCACCAATTCATATTGGCTTGCCGGCAATAGCAGAATTCACTCTACCACCTATCTACAAGACAACCCTTAAACTACTGGGCGTGTGTATCAACTGCCACTGGACACATTGGGTGGATATTCTGAGAGGGAATAAAAAGAACATCAGGTGGCACGATAATGGATTCCAATATACAAATTTCTGTTGTTTGCCTAAATATTTAATTGTAGAACAACCAATTTAAAGATCCAACACCATTCAGCATAGCAAATATGCAATAACATGGACATCTAGTAGCATTGAATCATATGAGAACAAGAGCTTTACTCTGGTTACCTAATTTAGATAGCTCTGTTTCATTCGTCCTGTTAGGGTATGCTCGGCTAGTAGAGGAGGGAATGTCCCCACTCTCAGTATAGCCTTCTTTTTGCCAAAACCTATAACTGTGTCCACTGCAGTTCTTAGCTCATAAAAAACTATAACAAAGCCACAATAAACCAGACAACCATTAACCGTGTGAAATACAATCCATGCTAAAAGATAAAATAACAATAAACTAACAGTGTATGTAAGAAATAGTGTAGTACCGTGTTAGCCAGAAACAATATGCCATGTTAATTACTCTTGTGTCAAAAAAGACAAAAGTATAGTAGGTATGATACCTTTATTGGCTAACCATAAAAATTATAAATGTAAGCTTTCAGAGCACATAATGCTCTGAAAGCTTGCATTTATAATTTTTATGGTTAGCCTATGAAGGTATCATACCTACTATACTTTTGTCTTTTTTGACACAAAAGTATTTAACATTGCATAGTGTATGTAAGGAACGTCTTTTCAAGAACCTTTCACCTATTAAAGAGGCTCTGTCACCACATTATAAGTGTCCTATCTCCAATATAAGGAGATGGGTGCTATAATGTAGGTGACAGTAATGCTTTTTATTTAAAAAAAACTATCTTTTTTCACAACGTTAGGAGCGATTTTGGTTTATGCTAATGAGCTTTCTTAATGCCCAAGTGGGCGTACTTTTACTTTCGACCAAGTGGGCGTTGTACAGAGGAGTGCATGACGCTGACCAATCGGCATCATGTACTCCTCTCCATTCATTTACACTGCACTAGCGATATAGATATATCGCTATGTGCAGCCTCATACACAAGCCCTAACATTACTACAGTGTCCTGATAATGAATACACATGAAATCCAGCCTGGACGTCATGTGTACTCAGAATCCTGACACTTCTGAATCTTTTCTGTGAGATTCCAGCAACGGATACGAAATCTCGCGTGATCTCGGAGCTAAACGAGATTTGGTTTCACTTGCCGGAATCTCACAAAAAAAGAGTCAGAAGTGTCAGGATTCTGAGTACACATGACGTCCAGGCTGGATGGTCATGTGTATTCATTATCAGGACACTGTAGTAATGTTAGGGCTTGTGTATGAGGCTGCACATAGCGATATATCTATATCGCTAGTGCAGTGTAAATGAATGGAGAGGAGTACATGATGCCGATTGGTCAGCGTCATGCACTCCTCTGTACAACGCCCACTTGGTCGAAAGTAAAAGTACGACCAATTGGGCATTAAGAAAGCTCATTAGCATAAACCAAAATCGCTCCTAACGTTGTGAAAGAAGATCGTTTTTTAAAATAAAAAGCATTACTGTCACCTACATTACAGCGCCCATCTCTTTATGTAGGAGATAGGGCACTTATAATGTGGTGACAGAGTCTCTTTAAGCTTATCATGACTCCTTAGTTGCAACGCGGTGCCTATGAAAGAAAACAAAAAAAAAAGCATACAGATGTAGCAATCCTTATCTTGACTGATAACTTTCTGCAGCGTGAAAACTTGTCACTTAAGCAATTGAAAACCATTGAAAAAGTCTAGTTAAAGTTTCCTACCACTGCGTATTTAGCATGTTAAAAGTCAAGTTAAAGATCGCTACATCTGTAACAGTGCTTCCATGAAGTCTAATTCTATTCATGGACTGACTTTTTTGGTGGCTTTAGATAATGCGAGGTTCCATACCAATGCTCCAGAAGCAACATTTTACATGATCTTCACCAAAAAAAAGGAGAAAACTTAATCAACATACAAACTCTAAAGAGCTTTAATTATGATGATAATTAATTCATATGACCGAGGAAACGTACAATAGCACAAAAACATATAGACCTAGTTGCTTTAAAAAAAATATTCTACAGTATATAAAATTAATATATTCTACAGTATATAAAATTCATATATTAATATCAGTGTCTAAAAAATAAGCCTAAAATCTTGCAGTTTTCAGTCCGGCCACTGAGCCTCACAATAGGCTGGCACTTCCTGTTCTGTAGAGATCACTTCTCAGCAGTCATCTCATTCTCACCACAGGCCGGCTTACAATGAAAGATAACACCTCTATATAGATAACACAGGATCCACTATTGACAATAAGTGATGGACACATGTCCCCTCCTATCCCTTCCTGCACAATGACCTCTACACAGGTCACAGAGCATGCCTAGAAAACTCTCCCATAGAAGTGAATAGGTGCCCTCCTGTTCACAGGTTCCAATGGTCCATGTGGCTGCAGTAAAGCATTTCTCTTAATGTTGTTAACTGCAGCACAGGCCAGATGGCCGCCCTTATAATCATGTTAATAAAATGGAATAAAAAAACTACAATAAGAAAATAAAAACCGATTAGAAAAAAATATTATATCTCACTATCCGGTTTTAATTAGGAAAACAAATATAGGTGATACATTTCCTTTAAAGAGGCTCTGTCACCACATTATAAGTGCCCTATCTCCTACATTATCTGATCGGCGCTGTAATGTAGATAACAACAGTGGTTTTTATTTTGAAAAAACTATCATTTTTGAGAAAATTATGAGCAATTTTACATTTATGCTAATTAGTTTCTTAATAGACAACTGGGCATTTTTTACCTTTTTACCAAGTGGGCGTTGTAAAGAGAAGTGTATGACGCTGACCAACCAGCGTCATACACTTCTCTCCATTCACGGCCATTTGTACTCAGCACAGCATAATCTCGCAAAATCACGCTGTGCTGTCACATACACCCACATTAACTTTACTGAAGTGTCTTGAGAGTGACTAGACATCACCTCCAGCCAGGACACGATGTCTATTCACACTCCCGACACTTCAGTAAAGTTTTTGTGGGACTTACTCACACAGCACAATGTAATCTCGCGAGATCACGCTGTGAATAACAGCACAGCGTGATCTTGCTGTGCAAGTAAGTCCCACACAGACGTTACCGAAGTGTCGGGAGTGTGAATAGACATCGCGTCCTGGCTGGAGGTGATGTCTATTCACTCTCAAGACACTTCAGTAAAGTTAATGTGCTGAAAAATTATAGTTTTTCAAAATAAAAACCACTGTTGTTATGTAAATTACAGCGCCAATCAGATTATGTAGGAGATAGGGCACTTATAATGTGGTGACAGAGCCTCTTTAAGTGTGAATTTTTTTAAGTGTTTATGCTACAGAAACCTTAAACCAGGAATTTTCTATTCATCCAGTAAGCAATCGATATACATATACAAATACAGTATTGAGGGCTAGTACCTTTGCTTAGCCATATGCTTTAATGGTAGTGACAAACTATATAGTCACAATTTTGTGGAATCTATGGGGTTTTTACTTTCTGGTCCCGGAAGTGATAAACATCTATTGCTATCCATGTATTCATCAATAGTTAATCTAACTACATGAAGGTACTGTAGTAGCATAATTTCTCT
This sequence comes from Rhinoderma darwinii, assembly GCF_050947455.1. Lineage (NCBI taxonomy): Eukaryota > Metazoa > Chordata > Amphibia > Anura > Rhinodermatidae > Rhinoderma > Rhinoderma darwinii. The sequence goes on along the minus strand of NC_134690.1, from coordinate 194,593,073 downwards.
ATCTAACAGTGCTAACAAAAACAATGCTTACAGATTTGTACTTCCTTACCTTTCCTCGAATCTCAACGAGATGTGTGGCGCAAGATGACCAGCTTTGAAAAACAACATAATTTTGTGATACTCTGTGGCGAGACGTCTATGCTACTTTATACTATGTCTATTTGTGATTGTGATGTGAATTGCAGCCCGCGAAGGGTTTTGCTAGTATGTCACGATATCGTATTAAATTTTTTAAATGATAAATTGGAGTCCTTAACCAAATTTAAGCAAAAGTAATGGTGGACACATCTGTACATCACTCCCATAGTAGATGTCACAGATATTACCAATGTACCTATTTTTGTAACCAGTAGTATTCCCACAATTGCATTCTCTTATGTGTGCAGGGGCGTAGCTAGGGGGGGCAGGCGGGGCATGTGCCCCAGGCGCAGCTTAGAGGGGGGCACCAGCGCCACCTCCTCCTGCACTATAATTGTACCTGTGTCGCAAGGACACAGGTACAATTAGAAGCAATGAATGGCCGGGTACGTTCCGTGCCCGGCCATTCAGCGCCTTTCCACGAATTAAGCGACTGGTACCTATTGTACCAGTGATGCTTCTGTCGATGAAAGGCGCTGACTAACTGACAGGGAAAGTCATCCTGCCCAGCCAATCAGCGCCTTTCATAGACGCTGCGTTCAACCCCCAGGAGACCTGCGCAGAAGAGAGCAGGTCTCCATGGCTGCCGGATGGCGTGGGAGCGGGAATAAGGTGAGTTTGAAAAGATTTTTTTTTTAAATTGTAATAAAAGTGTGGCTGTATCTACAAGGGGGACTTTATCTACACGCAGGGGGCATTATCTATGGGAGGGGTGTCTATCTACAGGGGGGGCTATCTACAGAAGGACTATCTACAGGGGGTGGGCTATATACAGGGGGACTATATCTACAGGGGGTGGGCTATATACAGGGGGACTATATCTACAGGGGGGCTATATCTGCAGGGGGGCTATATCTACAGGGGGGGCTATCTATGGAGCACCATATACAGGGGTGGGCTATAGCTACATGGGGGGCTATATAGTATATAGCCCCCTGTAGATATAGCCCACCCCTGTATATGGTGCTCCATAGATAGCCCCCTGTAGATATAGCCCCCTGTATATAGCCCAGCCCTGTATATAGCCCACCCCTGTAGATATAGCCCCCTGTATATATAGCCCACCCCTGTATATAGCCCAGCCCTGTAGATATAGCCCAGCCCTGTATATAGCCCAGCCCTGTATATAGCCCACCCCTGTATATAGCCCACCCCTGTAGATATGGTCCCCCTGTAGATATGGTCCCCCTGTAGATATAGCCCACCCCTGTATATAGCCCAGCCCTGTATATAGCCCAGCCCTGTATATAGCCCCCCTGTACATATAGTCCACCCCTGTATATAGTGCTCCACAGATAGCCCACCCCTGTATAATCTAGTGGAGCACTATATACAGGGGTGGACTATATGTACAAGGGGGCTATATACAGGGGTGGGCTATCTGTGAAACACTATATACTGGGGCGGACTCTATGTGGAGCACTATATACAGGGGTGGGCTATATCTACAGGGGGGCTACATACATGGTTGGGCTATCTGTGGAGCACTATATACAGGGGTGGACTATATGTGGAGCACTATATACAGGGGTAGGCTATATCTACAGGGGGGCTATATACAGGGGTGGGCTATCTGTAGAGCACTATATACAGGGGTAGGCTATATCTACAGGGGGCTATATACAGGGGTGGGCTATCTGTAGAGCACTATATACAGGGGTGGGCTATCTGTAGAGCACTATAGGGGGAGTTATTTGTGGGACACTATATACAGGGGTGGGCTATATGGGGGCACTATCTACAGGGGGCTCTATGGCAGGCACTATCTACAGGGGGCACAGTGTGTGTGTGTGGGACACAGTGTATGGTGCTATTATAATTAGAGGTGCAGTGTATGGCGCTATTATATTTAGGGGCGTAGTGTGTGGTATAATGATAACTTTATATTTATTTATAGGTGCAGAAATGTTGGTAAAGTGAGAAGCTGAAGACATGTGAGCGGCAAACTGCAGAAATGGGCTGTGACCGGGAGAATTCATCATAGAGGTCTGGACCGGATGGAGAAAAATAACTAGAATCTGAGACGTCACCGGTGAGTCACTCAACGTAAATGTGTATTCTGCCTCTAATCAGTAATGTAGTCACTGTATGATCTGCAGTGAGATGATTATAATATGAGTTATATTTTGTGAAAATACATCTTCCAGCATATCCTCACCATTGTTCGGGCCATGCGTTTTACGCCGTACACACCTATACTGCAGGGGTTGCACTAAATTGAGCTGTATTTGTTCTGGGGCTGTATATATGTACCAAGCTTGGTTCTTGTGTTGTGTATAGAACCATATTGCTTGTAAAATGTACAAATGTTTTTATGCTCGCGTTACATAAAAAGCAATGACACGTCGATTGGTAGAGAAAACAAACATGGTGAGGGGGAAGGAGATGTCGGGAAAGAGGTTGGGGGGGGGGGGGGCGCCATACTGAATCTTTGCCCCGGGTGCTGGAGAACCTAGCTACGCCTCTGATGTGTGTACAGTATAAAAGCCATAAAAAAGCATCCATTCTGCAACGACTTGGCCAACATACCATGTTTTATTCTTTACTAATGCCCTCAATGTGCATTATCTACTTCCTAGACACCAATTTAAAATGATCTGATAATGAACTGTTGAAATTATTTAATTCTTTTGCTATTGATTTTCTGAATGTCTTCAGATTATGATGGATTAAAGCAATTCTCTCAATGCAAAACATTTTCTCATTTACCCACAAAAAATATATTACATTCTTCAACAATATGAGTTTATAAAAAATGTGCACAAATCAATATAGAAAACATAAAACGAATCCCTGTACCAAACATTAATATTGCAATTAAAGATGGGAAGTAATTGGTTTGATTTACAGGGCCAGTTTTAAAAAATATAATAAATGGATATAATGCTAATTTAATATACTGAGCCCTTGGGAAAAGGTACACTATGCTTATTTGAAAAGTGCCTACTCATTTCATTGCAATATATTTTTATATAGGTAAAAATGAAACAATCAGCAAGTATTAAAATATCGCAGAGACCCCTATATGTTAATGTGTGCCCAACCTTACTACACTGTAGTCATTTATTAGTGTTGGCCATAGATTGATCTGGCATCTGTGTGTTATACTGATGCTCTTGACCACTGGATAGGCAGAGGACTCACTGGAAGGCAGGGCTCCAGCACTCTGTGCCTTTCAGTGTCTTCACCCAGCCTGCCTTTGTAGCTGCTGCCATGCTTCCCCCGGTCAGTACATGAGCGGAGGAACAACAGCGCTGGTCAATTGTGGACCCTCAAAGCTCTGGTATCACCAGAGTGTTTTTGACAGCTCACGCCACAGTCCCCTTCCAGCTTGCTATCCAGTCGCTGCTATACTTCCATCGTTGGATTCACGAGCGGAGGAACAATAGCGCTGATTTACAGTGGACTTTCAATGCTCTGATATTTAACAGAGCGTTTTAGGCAGCTCATGTTATAGTCCCCCTCTAACCTGCTATTTTGCTGCTGTGACACTTCCCCCGTTCGGCCCATGAGCGGAGGAACAGCAGCGAGGGTCATTAGTGGACTTTGTGTCTGGGTATACAACCAGAGCGATACAAGCATTATATATGACAGGGAGATTGGCCTACTTACATATTCATTGGTCAAGAGCATCAGTATAACACACGGATGCCAGATCAATCTATGGCCAACACTAACAAATTACTACATTGTAGTAAGGTTGGAGACACATTAACATATAGGGTACACATTTTCCCTATATTTTTGAATACTTGCTGATTGTTTCTTTTTTACCTATATAAAAAACGAATAAAGTACTTATTTTATTAACCATTGTCATACCTCCACACACTTTTCCACCTACCCCTTCCCTTATCATAGGCTCCATTAGGGGCCTCAGTCACAGATCCGGCTGAGAATACCAGAAACAATAGCGCAGAATGCTACGCTATTGTTTCCGGTAAACCACGGAGACTCCATCGCTTCCGGTTTTCCCTTCTTCTGCTCCTCTGACCAGGGAGAACAACAGAATGGCAAATGCTGGTGTGAACCAAGCCTAAAACTGTGGGATTAAAGTTGATAACATGGTGTGGATACATTCAGCTAATTAACAAACTGTACACTAGAGGAGTGAAATGCATTGCTTATTTCCAGGATTATTTCTAACAGTATGACTAGGGTCTGGTGAAAAACCTACTTGACGTCATAAAACAAAACGGTTTAATGAAATGCAACTTTTCCAGCACAGCTGCTATGGTCAACAATGACACTTTGTTTGGTAGTTTTGATATATCGGGGATGAGCACTGTATAGGCATTGCATGCTTTGACTTACACAAGCTCATGAATTCACCTGCCTGGATTAGCCATGTACAGTAATATTTATATATGCTGCTGTGCCCGGAACGGAATATAGTGAGCCAGATACAAGGAGCTTAATATGAGGCTCTTCCATATAGACAACTGTGTGTAATGCAAAAATGTAAGGTACTGCTCACTTTAGGCCGGATCCACACGTAACGGAAATGCTGCAGACTTTATGTACAGATTGTGCACGGAAAATCCACAGCGGATTACAGTAGCAGCCAAGTGGATGAGATCTGAACAAATCCCAGTAACAAACTAAGGAACTTTTCTGCACAGAAATTGACATGTGGTATGGATTTTTAAATCCGCAGCATGTCAACTTCTGCTGCGGAAAGTGCTCGGATTTGTTGTGGATTTTCCCTATTGAATTCAAAATCTACAAGTCCAGACAAGTTCAAAATAAAAAAAACTATACTCACCTCCCCTGATGCTCCTGTGACAATGGTTTCCTAGTCCCCCACCTCTCCCTATACAAGCCTCCAGTGATGATGTGTCATGTCGAATCTTTTAAAAATCTATTACAGATTTTCAACTTTTTGAGTTTTATAAAAACATTTGCGTTGTCATTTATTGAAAGTGAGAAGCACCTTCAACAGGGAACAATATACCAAATAAGACAGTTTGATAACATTGGGCTATATTAATTAATAGATTTGTAGGGTACACAAAAAGGCAAAAAGAGGTTATGGCTAACCCATACCCCCAATAGTACCCGAAAAAGCAATATAAATACAGCACGGTGCCATTTCTGAAGACATAATAAACCAAAAAGAAAAGAAAAAGAAAAAAGATCCAGAAATATATGCAGGCACTCTCAGGTATAAACAATTCATATAAAAATCACATTTATTTAAACCTCCGAATAATTCCAGATATATCAATATATACATACAAATATTATATAAAAAAATCTCCTGACCATAAGAGATGGATAACAAGTGATCTAATACACCAAAACATGTAGATAAATTCTCTCATATGCTACATTTGTTCTCACTAAGCATAGGGACAAAAAAGAAGAAAAAATAATCTGAACAGTCACTGGGTTGTGTTCACACTTGCGTTTTTTGACAAAATAAATTTTATCATTTCAAGGTGGCCACCATTCCTATTCGCAATGGGTAGCATTCTTTTTTGAGTAGTAAACTCCTATGCGTAGGAGATTTAGACTTAGGAAATAAATGATCCTATGGAACATGATCTGTTTTAACGGCAGATTTGTATGATATTAAGCTCTTCCCTCCTATTTCATGCAGCCTTATATTTTAAGGATGATAGATAGTTATAGGCAGTCTATTCAATAGACACAAGATCTCAATAGATCCCACTCCATCCTCTTTATTCAAGGGCAAATGATTTTCCCAGACTTTATCTGGAGGCTTATGTATTTACCTCTGATGTTCAGGTCAGCCTCTGTGATCCATATGCGGGAGCAGTCCATTCATAAGTGGGACGGAAAGACCTTCCAAAGAGAAGTCCCAGGCTGTGTGATCATCCGTATAACAGACCACTTCCGAACTCCACTGTAAAACCGGATGGCCGGCGACTTTCTCCTTTTCAACGTCCACTCAGTCCACAACGTGCGCGAGGAGATACACAGTCCGGGAGGGCAAGAGCATATGCCGGTAAATGAGTGAACTTCTATTCACATGGTGTCTCCTTCCATATCGTGTCTCCAAATTTAGTCAGGGATTTGCAGGACCAGGTAAGGACGTCACTACCTGTCCAGCTTGATTAGATCCATTAGAACAGCTGACGCGTTTCATCCCTACACGGGATTTCCTCAGAGCCGTTTTTGTAGGGTACTTGAGTTAGCATATGGGCAAAAACGGTGCAAATTGTGCCAGATTTATAAAAATGGGCTACATACCATGATGTATAGCAATGACAAAGAGATATGGGTCGGTACTGCTGCAAACAGTAGTACTCCGGGTGTTTTGGCAATTCACTACCCAGGTAGCATACACACTGATTTGGCGTGTGTCAAGGGAGGTGCTGTTTTAGCAAGGAAACTTCATCAATGTATCAAGGGATAAAAGAAGAAGTAGAGCCGTACTCTCCCAAACCTGACGTTTTCTATATGCTTTATTGCTTGTAATACATGTGGGAGGGAGACGGAGACATTCACAGGCCCGCTACTTCTACTTCTTCTTTTATTCCTTGATACCATGATGCATGTGGCATACCCTAGAAATGTTAGACACAATTTCCTTCCATGCCTTCCTGCTCCACTTCATCACTGGTGCATATTTGCATGTATTTAGTAAGGATCACGTATTTTACAACTCCTTTTAGTTGCCCCTCTTTTTCTAGACACTTTTCCAAACTGTTGAAGGTAGGTGAAATTATTGTTTAAAACAAATTCAATTTAGCACCCACTTTTTGTCACGTTATGCTTAGTAAATCTTCCCCACTAGACATTTCTAACAAAGAACAAGTATTAGGGCTTTTTTCTTTTATTATCCTAAAACAGTTTAATACAGTATTATTATAAAGTGTCAGCTGGCATAAACGTAACATCATGTTTTATGATACAATATACCTTTGCAAGAATGGTAATAGGGGAATAGGTAACGTCGGAACACTTATAAACCCACCAGGCTGCAAGAATTCAGTAAAGTCATTAAGAATTACATTACCTAGATAATAGCACCAACTGCTGGAAGACGGCTTCCTAACTGTATAAATGAAAGCAAATAACCACTACTGTTGCAATCTATTTGTCATTGAAGGCTCTGTGTATTAGATTTTTTCGTTCACTAATCTAAATGCCAATATTTGCAATACAAATCCCTGTTAGTAGTTAATAGAGGCTCATCAAGACATAAAATACATAAATTGGAATATCAGCCATTTACTGAAAAAGGCTGTCTGAAAAGGCTGTTCACCTAACTTATAAAGTCTCAGGATCATAGAATGTGTTTACAGATATTAAAGATGCCACAAATCATTTTTGGAATGACAAAAATACTGTCATATACGTGCAAATTTGTATTGTAAATGAAACATTGTGTTTACTAGCTGGAAAACAGCTATTTAACACAATTTGTTGTCCGCTCCTGTCAGTACACTTCATAGCTAAACCTAGGATAAGTAAGAGAAGGAGACTATTACAGAAAGAGATATCAACTCACTCTATCTGCTGTATCACACCTGACAGTTCCTTGAATCGACAAATGTACTACTGACTGTTGCCTGCGTACACCAATGTACTACTGACAGTAGCCAATATTTCTTGTTGCATGTGGTGGGGGGTGCAGGAGCTCTCTCAAGCTCTTTATGAGCTGTTAAGCACTAGATCTCATTTATGCCTACAGTATTTTTTTCTAAAGTGCAGCAGATACTTTAGAAGGAGGGGGTCAGGGTATGCACTTTTGCCTAGCTTATACGATGAAGTGAGTTGCAAAGATGACAACAGCCCATATGGAGTTGTAATAGCCACCTTTGACCTGCCATATTATAACAAGGGAAATAATTGCCCATATTTCATAAAACAAACAGAATATATTTGAAACAAGACACATATCAAGACATGACTCCACTAATGTATTTTCTTAAAACTCTGTGCCTTTCTACTGTTAATCCTTATAAATAAACAAACAACTTGGGGTTACCATTCTCCTTATCAATGCAGTGTGTCCTTACATTCTCTGACAATGTAGAATCAGTGCTGACAGGGTCAAATTGTGTGTCATGATCCGTGGGTATGTGGACCCACTAGGCTGCACTGCCGCAGCGGAGTAGCAGCTGGCCAAACAACAGCCTATACAAAGTCCTGGTACAAGAGTACCTGTAATAGTCCAGACAGTAGCAGAGGCGTAGGCACAGATGAAACTTGAAGGTAGATGACGCCACATGTGGCGGATGATATCAGGCGTGGCAGATGACAGCAGGCGTGATAGGTGGCCCAACATGACTCCAGCACTCGATAAGGCTCAGGAACAAACACAGCACGGAATACAGGATACAGGTAGCAGGGTACGAGAACACTGGGAACAGGATAACACTAAGGGAACATTTGCTAAGACTAACATGGGAATACACAACAACACTCAGGCAGAGAGTGAAAGGGCAGAGCCCTTTTTATAGTCCAGGGTGATCATGGGCTAATTAGTAATATTTTTCATGTGCGATCTGGCCTTTTAAGGCTGGAACGAGCGCACACGCCATAGAGAACACTGCAGGTCGGAGAGGAACAGAATGCCTGCGTCTCCTAGGAGGAAGATGCCGGCCTGAACTAGGAAGTCTGTGGTCTGATTAAGGACGACGGACCTTGGCCGCGGACATTACACTGTGTAGGGACACACTGTGCTGACAAGACGAATTGCAATGCCCAATTATGAATGTATTCATAGATTTCCAAGAGGAATAACAGTGGATAGGCACAATGCAGGGTTTTAAGAAAAGGTGCTTCAGAATAGTTATTTAATTGGGAATAACAAGTATTTACTAAAACAGACATGTCAGGAGAGCTGTCAGACTTTCTTTAAAGAGGCTCTGTCACCACATTATAAGTGTCCTATCTCCTATATAAGGAGATCGGCACTATAATGTAGGTGACAGTAATGCTTTTTATTTAAAAAAACGATCTACTTTTACCACTTTATTAGCAATTTTAAATTTATGCTAATGAGTGTCTTAATGCCCAAGTGGGCGTATTTTTACTTTAGACCAAGTGGGCGTTGTACAGGGGAGTGTATGACGCTGACCAATATGCATCATGCACTCCTCCATTCATTTACTCAGCGCATAGATCCTTCTAGATCTGCTAGATCCTTATGTGCTGTCTTATACTAACACATTAACAATACTGAAGTGTTTAGACAGTGAATAGACATTCCACGGGATGTCTATTCACAATCCCTGCACTTCGTTACTGTTTCTATGGTAGTTACAGCAGAGGAAGCGTGATCTCGTTGTAACCTGTCATTTACAGCGAGATCTCGCGAGATTACGCGTCCTCTGCTGTAACTACCACAGACAGATTAACAAAGTGCAGGGATTGTGAATAGACATCCCGTGGAATGTCTATTCACTGTCTAAACACTTCAGTATTGTTAATGTGTTAGTATAAGACAGCACATAAGGATCTAAAAGGATCGCTATGCGCTGAGTAAATGAATGGAGAGGAGTGCATGACGCTGATTGGTCAGCGTCATACATTCCCCTGTACAACGCCCACTTGGTCTAAAGTAAAAATACACCCACTTGGGCATTAAAGCACTTATTAGCATAAATCTAAAATCGCTAATAAAGTGGCAAAAATAGATCGTTTTTTTTAAATAAGCACTGCTGTCACCTACATTATAGCGCCCATCTCCTTATGTAGGAGATAGGGCACTTATAATGTGGTGACAGAGCCTCTTTAAATATTAATATTATATAAGCATAGAAACTTCTAAAGTTTACCTATACTACTTCCCTTCATCCACATCCTTTCCCATCCCTTGGCTGAACTTAAAGGCATCTGGTTTTTTTTAACTGTATTAACTATGTTACTACTGTATACGAGTAAATCACTATTTAATAAATTCCCTAATTTTCTTTGAAGTTAGTTGAAGGTTAATTCGTACTTTGAATCTATTAATGCATCAATTTGTATTGCTCTCAGATTCTTTTTGGTATTTTTAGGCCTTTTAACAATTCTTTCCTTAGAAGAAGCTCAATCAACAGTACCTTGTGCTACAATGCTAGCACAAAATAGATATAGCATCTTGTAAGGAAATATTTTTTTTGTCCAAATCCCACAATGCATCTTTAAAGAACAATACATCTTTTGATATATTAACAAAAAGACACAATGAGGTGTTTAGCTCCCTCACTCATTCATGCCATTGTACAGAAATATAAAAAAGTATATTTTTAGCACCTCATTTAGAAACATGCTTCCATCCTAAACCATCCTGTCCTCCTTCACCCAGCTTTAATAAGAAATGCTGCAAGCTGATTTACTAAAATTAGACAAAATCCTTGAGGGTTGAGGTATATTTTTTATAAATTTCTTTACAAAAATATACAGTGTATAGTAGCGAATTGATGAGGTTTTACTATCTGTCTTCAAATCGCCTAAGGTGTTGCTGTTCACGCAGTACGGCAAATCGCAGACATTCACCCTTTCAATAATTGGCAACGGAAATCCTTCTGTCATATTATATTACAGTGTGATATATTCAGTGTATTTCCTAAACGTGCGAATTAGACTGTATGGTATCAGAGCCAACACAGAGAGACTTTCACTGAAAGCTTCTATACTGCTCTGAAATGCAACTCAGCATTTTGAAAAATGTGATGTATCATCTTTATTTTGGTGTCGCTTATAGATATTAAACTACAAAGAACTCTGTTAGAACTAGTACATTAAAAATATGCAACAAATAAATCTCCAGCTCATCTATCTATCTATCTATCTATCTATCTATCTATCTATCTATCTATCTATCTATCTATCTATCTATCTATCTATCTATCTATCTATCCATCCATCCATCCATCCATCCATCCATCTATCCATCCATCCATCCATCCATCCATCCATCCATCCATCCATCTATCTATCTAATTTTTAAATGCTATTATAGTTGTTTTCATTCATGTATCAAATCAACTTTGTAGAATTGTTCCTTAGCTTATTTGCTACAGTAGTAAAACAGTACAATAAAACGATCCACATAGTCAAATGCTTTGTAGTATTTTGGAAACAAGGCGGGGATGATGATAGGTTACTTCAACATTAGACAATCTTTACACTAATACATCATGAACGCAGAAGATACTGTGACTATAAAACACTAAAGGCCCTTTTGTACCGGCCAATAAGCGGCCAATGTCATGAGCGCCGATCAGCGAGACATCGTTACATAGTTACATAGTTACATAGTTAGTACGGCTGAAAAAAGACACATGTCCATCAAGTTCAACCAAGGGAAGGGAAAAGGGAAGGAAAAATTTCTACACATAGGAGCTAATATTTTTTTGTTCTAGGAAATTATCTAACCCTTTTTTAAAGCCATCTCCTGTCCCTGCTGCGACCAGCTCCTGCGGTAGGCTATTCCATAGATTCACAGTTCTCACTGTAAAGAAGGCTTGTCGCCCCTGAAGCTTGAACCTTTTTTTCTCCAGACAGAGGGAGTGCCCCCTTGTTTTTTGAGGGGGTTTTACAAGGAACAGGATTTCACCATATTTTTTGTATGTGCCATTAATATATTTATATAAGTTAATCATGTCCCCCCTTAGTCGTCTTTTTTCAAGGCTAAATAGGTTTAATTCTTTCAATCTTTCCTCATAACTTAAATTCTCCATGCCCCTAATTAGCTTCGTTGCTCTTCTTTGTATTTTTTCCAACTCCAGGGCATCCTTTCTATGAACTGGAGACCAGAACTGAACTGCATATTCTAGATGAGGCCTCACTAATGCTTTGTAAAGTGGTAATATTACATCCCTGTCCCGTGAGTCCATGCCTCTTTTAATACACGACAATATCCTGCTGGCCTTTGAAGCAGCTGATTGACACTGCATGCTGTTATTGAGTTTATGATTTACAAGTACACCCAGATCCTTCTCAACAAGTGAATCCGCCAGTGTAGCTTCCCCTAGGACATATGATGCATACAGGTTGTTGGTACCCAGATGCATAACTTTACATTTATCTACATTAAACTTCATCTGCCAAGTGGACGCCCAAACACTTAGTTTGTTTAAATCTGCCTGCAATTCATGAACATCTTCCATAGACTGAACTATATTACATAGCTTGGTGTCATCTGCAAAAATAGAAATAGTGCTATTAATACCATCTTCTATATCATTAATAAATAAGTTGAATAATAGTGGTCCCAGCACTGAACCCTGGGGTACACCACTTATTACCGGGGACCATTCAGAGTAGGAATCATTGACCACAACTCTCTGGATACGGTCCTTGAGCCAATCCTCAATCCAATTACAAACTATATTTTCTAAACCTATAGTCCTTAATTTACACACTAGGCGTCTATGGGGGACAGTGTCAAATGCCTTTGCAAAGTCCAAAAACACTAAATCCACAGCGGCCCCTCTGTCTAGACTTCTGCTCACCTCTTCATAAAAACAGATTAGGTTAGTTTGACAACTTCTGTCCTTAGTAAAACCGTGCTGGCTGTCACTTATAATGCTATTTATTGTCACATAATCCTGTATATAGTCCCTCAATAGCCCCTCAAACATTTTCCCCACGATGGATGTTAAGCTTACTGGTCTATAATTACCCGGGGAAGACCTAGAGCCCTTTTTGAAAATAGGCACCACATTTGCGCTGCGCCAGTCCCTTGGCACTATACCAGTCACTAGAGATTCTCTGAATATTATGAAAAGGGGGACAGAAATAACTGAACTAAGCTCTTTAAGAATTCTAGGGTGTAACCCATCTGGTCCCGGGGCCTTGTGCACATTTATTTTATTTAATTTAGCTTGGACCATCTCTACATTCATCCAATTCAGTATATCAACTGATATATTAACAGCACTGGCACCGGCTACATCAGCTGCTCTTTCTTCTGTTGTATATACAGAGCTAAAGAACCCATTTAGTAACTCTGCCTTCTCTTGATCCCCTGTGATCAACTCCCCATTACCATTATCTAGGGGTCCTACATGTTCAGACCTGGGCTTTTTAGCATTTATATACAGTGAAGGAAATAAGTATTTGATCCCTTGCTGATTTTGTAAGTTTGCCCACTGTCAAAGACATGAACAGTCTAGAATTTTTAGGCTAGGTGAATTTTACCAGTGAGAGATAGATTATATTTAAAAAAAAAAGAAAATCACATAGTCAAAATTATATATATTTATTTGCATTGTGCACAGAGAAATAAGTATTTGATCCCCTACCAACCATTAAGAGTTCAGCCTCCTCCAGACCAGTTACACGCTCCAAATCAACTTGGTGCCTGCATTAAAGACAGCTGTCTTAAATGGTCACCTGTATAAAAGACTCCTGTCCACAGACTCAATTAATCAGTCTGACTCTAACCTCTACAACATGGGCAAGACCAAAGAGCTTTCTAAGGATGTCAGAGACAAGATCATAGACCTGCACAAGGCTGGAATGGGCTACAAAACCATAAGTAAGACGCTGGGTGAGAAGGAGACAACTGTTGGTGCAATAGTAAGAAAATGGAAGACATACAAAATGACTGTCAATCGACATCGATCTGGGGCTCCATACAAAATCTCACCTCGTGGGGTATCCTTGATCCTGAGGAAGGTGAGAGCTCAGCCGAAAACTACACGGGGGGAACTTGTTAATGATCTCAAGGCAGCTGGGACCACAGTCACCAAGAAAAACATTGGTAACACATTACGCCATAATGGATTAAAATCCTGCAGTGCCCGCAAGGTCCCCCTGCTCAAGAAGGCACATGTACAGGCCTGTCTGAAGTTTGCAAATGAACATCTGGATGATTCTGAGAGTGATTGGGAGAAGGTGCTGTGGTCAGATGAGACTAAAATTGAGCTCTTTGGCATTAACTCAACTCGCCGTGTTTGGAGGAAGAGAAATGCTGCCTATGACCCAAAGAACACCGTCCCCACTGTCAAGCATGGAGGTGGAAACATTATGTTTTGGAGGTGTTTCTCTGCTAAGGGCACAGGACTACTTCACCGCATCAATGGGAGAATGGATAGAGCCATGTACCGTCAAATCCTGAGTGACAACCACCTTCCCTCCACCTGGACATTAAAAATGGCTCGTGGCTGGGTCTTCCAGCACGACAATGACCCGAAACATACAGCCAAGGCAACAAAGGAGTGGCTCAAAAAGAAGCACATTAAGGTCTTGGAGTGGCCTAGTCAGTCTCCAGACCTTAATCCCATCGAAAACTTATGGAGGGAGCTGAAGATCCGAGTTGCCAAGCGACAGCCTCGAAATCTTAATGATTTACAGATGATCTGCAAAGAGGAGTGGGCCAAAATTCCATCTAACATGTGTGCAAACCTCATCATCAACTACAAAAAACGTCTGACTGCTGTGCTTGCCAACAAGGGTTTTGCCACCAAGTATTAAGTCTTGTTTGCCAAAGGGATCAAATACTTATTTCTCTGTGCACAATGCAAATAAATATATATAATTTTGACTATGTGATTTTCTTTTTTTTTTTTTATATAATCTATCTCTCACTGGTAAAATTAACCTAGCCTAAAAATTCTAGACTGTTAATGTCTTTGATAGTGGGCAAACTTACAAAATCAGCAAGGGATCAAATACTTATTTCCTTCACTGTACTTGAAGAATTTTTTGGGATTTGTTTTACTATCCTTGGCCACCTGCCTTTCATTTTGTATTTTTGCTAATTTTATTACATTTTTACAGATTTTATTAAGCTCTTTATATTTTACAAAGGCTACAGCTGTACCCTCAGATTTGTATTTTTTAAATGCCCTTTTTTTGTCATGTATTGCCCCTTTCACAGAAGGTGTAAGCCATGTGGGGTTTAATTTGAGTCGTTTATACTTGTTACCTATAGGAATAAATTTTGCACTATAATAACTCAAAGTAGATTTGAAAATCTCCCATTTATCATTTGTACCATTATTTGACATTAGTTCTTCCCAGTCTATATCCTGAATTGCAGCCCTCATCCTGGGGAATTTGGCTTTCTTAAAATTAAATGTTTTTGCCCTCCAAGCCTGCGTTTGTTTTTTACAGTATAGGTAAAATGTAACTATATTATGATCACTGTTACCGAGGTTTTCACGAACATTGACATTCCCAACAAGATCTGCATTATTAGAAATGACCAGATCCAACAGAGCTTCACCTCTAGTCGGGTCTTCCACAAACTGGCCCATAAAATTTTCCTGCAACAGGTTGAGGAAATGTCTCCCCTTTGCAGTTGAAGCTGAACCATGACACCAATTAATATCCCAGAAATTAAAATCTCCCATTATCACTACAGTACCCGCCTGTGCAGCCCGCTCCATCTGTTTATATAGCTGAACTTCCATCTCCTCAGTTATATTGGTGGGTCTATAGATTACACCAAAAGTAATTTTTTCAGTGTTTACCTCCCTTTCTAGTTCCACCCACAAGGTTTCAACCTCCTCACAGTATTCACCCACTATTGTCTCTTTCACACTCGCCTTCATATCACTTCTCACATACAGACATACACCACCGCCTTTCCTATTTGTCCTGTCTTTCCGAAAAAGTGTAAAACCCTGTACATTTACAGCCCAGTCATGTGAAGAGTCCAGCCATGTTTCAGCAACACCAACTATATCTATATTTTCTTCCAGTATCAAGGCCTCCAGCTCCCCCATTTTGCTTGCTAGACTTCTGGCATTTGTGAACATACACTTTAACTTGCCTGTCAGTTTTTCACTTTTATTATCAGAAATGTGATTTGACATTAATCGGGCCTTTTTATTTACACTGATGTTTTGTAACGAAAGGATCTCCTTATCTTGTTGTCTAGTCCTCTCCCCACATTCTGTTTCTCCCCCCACCAATATAGTCTGACCCCTCTGTAACCTGGCTACCCCTTTTTTTTCTACATTGACCTCCCTCCTCAGCCCTAGTTTAAATACTCCGCCACCCCAGCTAGAATTCTCTCCCCCAGCACAGCGGACCCCCTTCCATTTAGGTGCAAATCATCTGCAGAATACAGTTTGATCGGCGCTCGTTTGATTCTGTCACACGGAGCAATGGATGGGGACGAGCGGTCGTTATTCCGATCGCTCATCCACATACATTATTATCATGTCGTCAGCGCGTCTCCCCGTTTACACAGGGAAATTGTGAAGCCGACAATGATAGTATTTCACTTTTTTAATATGATACGACCAGCAGATGATTGCTTTGCTCGTTCATCTGCTGATCGTTCCCCTGTTTACACGGGGCAATTATCGGCAACGAGCGTTCTGTGAACGCTCGTCTGCCCGATAAACGTCTAGAGTAAAACCCCTTAACAGACGTTATAAGGCCTTCAGTGATGTTTCTTCCACTATCCTACTGTATAATGTGTTATATCACCAGGCGTATACTATACTATTTAACACTGTACCTTTTAGTATAATATCACTTTAGGCGAGGAATCTCTTACTGGGAATTTTGCACATAGCTAGTTATGCAGATAATAGTATAAACTAGAATTTAACCACATTTGTCTGTAATTTCAGAGACTACAAGACTAATGAGCTCATTGTTTTACCACTATAAGTTTGTGTGCAAAGGTTCTTTATAGAATTTCCAGTTATAACCTCAAAGATCACAATTATTTCTGCTCCAGGTTTAGCCACTTATTTCCAAAATTTTAATACAGTATAAAACTCTATAAAGGACACATCACAGAGGATTGTAAAAAGTAAAATACGGTGAAGCCAAAAGTATCATTGTGATTAGGTAAGAACAAAATTCAATACATTAATAATTATTTGCCCTTTGCTGGACATAAGTAGCTTTTCTTTCTGAACCTGTGACCTATATAGTAAATGTTTTGCTCTTTACTTTTGAAGAAATAGATTGTAAACTATCTCAGGGTAAAAAAATTTACAACGTTCTCTGCTATGTTCAGTAGCTGGTTCATACCCTAGTAATCTGTGCAGCTCAGTTTTCTCTAAATGTACAAACCACGGCATAGTCTATTGGAAAGGGAAATATATTTATTTTCTCATTTCTAATGGTGTAAAAGACTGAGGTTAATGTTCTCTTTCTGCCTCTGCTCCAACCCCATGCTTTGCACTGCAATTTCGCTTGTTCAACCAACACCTAGCACCTCTCACAAGCCCAACAGGAAGCCGAAGGAATCAAAGCATGTTGTGTCATCACTGAAGGATTGAATGATTATATGTAAATGACAAACAACTACCATTGAAAAAAGAAGAGTATCAGGTAACAGCTACACTTAGGCCTCCTGTACACTTCCATCACCGTTTTGACTGCCATTTTTGAAGGGTCCGTGAACCCGTTTTAGCGGCCGTGTGATTTCCGTGTGCACTCCGTGTTTCCGTTTCTGAGCGCCGAGCATGGTACTGTCCAGGGTGCTGAAAGAGCAGGGTTGTTCAGCGCTAGTCACTGTACAGGGTGCTGAAAGAGTTAATGGGCTGCACTGATCGGTGGTAACTCTTTCAGCACCCTGGACAGTGACTAGCGCTGAAGAATGACCATGCTCGGCGCTCGCAAAATACAATTTATGAAATAAAAAAATCAGTTCGTACTTACCCAGAACTCCCTGCGTTTACCTCCTGTCCGGCCTCCTGGGATGACGTTTCATCCCATGTCACCGCTGCAGCCGATCACAGGCTGTAGTGGCGGTCACGCACGTTTGTATGATGTCAGAAGGCCGGCCTCCAGGGATGACGCTTCATCCCACGTGACCGCCTCTGCAGCCAATCACAGGCTGCAGTGGCCACATGGACTGCCACATCATACAGGAAGGTCAGACTGGAGGAAGAAGAGGGACTCGTCACCAAGACAACGACCGGGGTACGTATGAACTGCTTTTTATTTTATTTTCATCAGCAGTCTCTTCTCTCTTTTAGTGATTGATAGAGACAAGTGGCTGTCGATTAGTGTAATATATCTGTAATGTACTTCTGCTCGCCCGGCCGTTGCTAAGCAACGGCTCCGTCACACACGGCCGGTACACGGATGCCTTCCGTGTGCCTTCAGATTTTTTGACGGCCCCATTGACTTGCATGGGCCTCACGGTCACGGAATCTCGGACAAAAGTAGGACATGCTCTACTTTGGTCGGAACGGAGCAACGGGACCGTCCAAAAAACTGAAGTGTGCATGGCCCCATTGAAATGAATGGGTCAGGGTGCTAGCCGTCAGAAAAACGGCTAGCACCCTGAAGAAAAAGACTGAAGTGTGCACTAGGCCTTATACTGAGGCTACTGAGCCTCAATATCAATGATCCTACAGTTCCTCTTTATTATGGAAAAAACTTTTAGCAAATAAATAAAACAAATACATGACTCTGCCTTCTAGTATTTAAAGGGCTTTTTCCCCCCCAGATATGTCATAAATGTCTGATAAGAGGGGTTCCCTGACTCAAGACTTGGCTGTTTCTGTACCCTCTATAGACTTGAATGAAGAGAGCCAATGTCTCTCCATTGAATTACCAGGATGGAGCGGCTGACTGCCACCTCACCTGGTGGAACACTGGTCAGGTGACCCCAATTCTACTGATAGGTATGGGTACCTGAGGTGGGACCTCCACCAGACAGACATGTATGGCATATGATGGGGTTATGCCATACATCTCTGTAGTGGGATAACCCATTTAACCCGTTAGTGACCGACCCATCGTGTTTCTACGTCGGTCACTAACGGGCCTTATTCCGATGCAATAGACTTTTTACGTTGCGGCATCGGAATAAGTTTACAGAGCAGGGAGCTGTCAAATCTCCCTGCTCTCAGCTGCTAGAGGCAGCTGAGGGCTGGGAGCGTCCCTGCTTTGCCGTGTGAGATCGATATTAGTATTGATCTCGCACGTTTAACCCCTCAGATGCGGTGCTCAATAGCAAGCACCGCATCTGAGTGGTTTTGGAGAGTGGGACGGAGCTCCCTCTCTCTCCCAGCGACACCCGGCGATACGATCGCCGAGTGTCTGTGTCTCTAATGGCAGCCGGGGGTCTAATAAAAGCCCCCAGTCTGCCTGGAGTGAATGCCTGCTAGATCATGCCGCAGGCATGACCTAGCAGATGCCTGTCCGTGTTAAACGGCCAGGCAGTAATACACTGCAATACAAAAGTATTGCAGTGTATTATAAATGCGATCGCAGAATCGCATATTATAGTCCCCTAATGGGACTAGTAAAAAAGTGAAAAAAAAGTTTAATAAAGTTAATTAAAAAAAAAAATGTGAAAAAAAATGAAAAACCCAGCTTTTCCCCTTACAAAATGCTTTACTATTATAAAACCAAAATAAAGTAAAAAAGTTACACATATTTGGTATCGCCGCGTCCGTAATGACCCCGACTATAAATCTATTACATTATTTAACCCGCAAGGTAAACGCCGTAAAAATTTTTATTAAAAACTACGGAAAAATTGCTGTTTTCTGTGAATACTGACTTTAAAAAAGATGTAATAAAAAGTGATAAAAAAGTCGCATCTACTCCAAAATGGTACCAATAAAAACTACAAGTCGTCCAGCAAAAAAAAAGCCCTCATACAACTGCATCGGCGAAAAAATAAAACCGTTACGGCTCTTCAAATGTGGAGACACAAAAACAAATAATTTAGAAAAAAAAGCGTTTTTACTGTGTAAAATTAGTAAAACATAAAAAAACTATACAAATTTGGTATCGTTGCAATCGTAACAACCCGCTGAATAAAGTTATTGTGTTATTTATACCACACGGTAAACGGCGTAGATTTAGGACGCAAAAAAGAGTGGCGAAATTTCAGATTTTTTTCTATTCCCCCCCAAAAAAAAGTTAATAAAAGTTAATCAATAAATAATATGTACCTAAAAATGGTGCTATTAAAAAATACAACTTGTCCCGCAAAAAACAAGACCTTATACAGCTATGTTGACGCAAAAATAAGAAGGTTATAGCTCTTGGAATGCGACGATTGAAAAACGTAAAAAATAGCTTGGTCATTAAGGTCCAAAATAGGCTGGTCATTAAGGGGTTAAATATGTGTATATTTATTTATATTTACCAATACTATAGCTGTATTTAAACCAATATTGGCTTCTACTAAACTCAGTCAATTTAATGTAGATAAACAATGGCAGTGAATGAGTTATTCTGACTATTTAGCATTTGTTGGAAGGATATATTATTGTTGAAATGTTCAGTGATCTGATTTGTACATGAAAATGCATCTTGACGGATGTCATCCATGTCTTCAATGTCTTCGGCTAAGCATTTGTCTACCCCTCCTAGAATTTAATGCAATGAAGACACTTAAGATTACTCTACTAATGGTCAATTTACAAATTTGCTTCTGAGATTTTTAAGATATAGTAAATAACAAATTACTCTATGTTCTTACCAATTATTACTATCTTTGAAAGATATTATCTAAAAATATATTTTACCGGAATTGAAGAAAGCACATAAAGACATGTATAAGAATGTATAAGCCTTTGTCCAAAATTCCTTTTCAGTCTAAATAACCCATCAGTGCAGATCCCTCCATGTACATTATTAAACAGAACATACAGTAATTCAAGCAGAGACTTTATTCATGAACATTATAAGCTAGATTTAAGATGAATTTCGTACTGTGAAGGGTTGTGCACTGAGTTTTACTTTATTAAATCCTTATAGCCATAGGAACGGTAATGGGAAAATTTTTGCGGTCTGCCTTTCATCCTAAGCCTATCCTAAAAACATCACCTACTGCTTGTGTTCCTGTCACAAGGAGGTTTTTCTTTCTTTCATTCACATTTTAATCAGATTGAGAAATGGAACAATTTTTCAACCAAATTAAAAATATATATTTCCAAAACATTACGCTGTACAAAAACGAATTTGCATTATGTTGTCAAACATTTCTGTTAAAAATACATTTCCCCTTTAATCATTCTTTAGGAGTGTACTTTTTATAGACACTAACAATGATCTGGATATAAAAGTAACCACTTTTTAGTGCTAGTACAGATTTGAATGCTGGGTTTTCTACATTCTTTTCAACAGTGAGATATATGTGTGAACATAGATCTCATTGGTGACATTACTTCTTATTTATCTAAACTAATACGTAGAAAAATATTAGATAAAAAAAAAGTCAACTGGACTTTGGTTATAATGTGATAGTGTCTGGCAATAGAAGTCTCTTTGTCTTAAGTACATGCAAATAACATCAGTGTAAGTTAATATGTCTTCCAGGAAGTTCTCATCCAGTACCTTGCTTTGATATTCATCTAAGGTGACCAAATCACTTGGTTAGAGAGAATCAAGTGGCCACTACCAATTGCGCAACCACCAGTAAATAACGTCACAAGTCAAGTATATTTCTTGTACATATATGCCCATACCGTATAAGGGGGGCAAAGTCAAATCATGCCTGTTTAAAATGTATCATGGAACCAAATAGTTTACATTTCTACCAAGTGGCTGAGGGTGTAGAAATGCTTAACCTTCCAATAAAATCCCATAAACACAGTCTATGTCAAATTCATTCTATGTTATGCTGTAGATGGACCTGAATGCTGCTATTTAGGTCTGACCACAGCATGAAAGGAAAGTAGGGGAATAGAGAATATTACTTATAGTAATCTATGATCTCTGAGGGCAGATCTGCTCATGTTGATCACTGCACCAAATGCCGATGTCTCTTGAGAAACATTTTCTAGCAGACTAGCATCTCCAACTTTCTTTATTGCTCCAATGCATTTAAAATAAAAAGGAATCAACTTTGAAAGTAGTCTGAATAAAATCTCCTACGTCTCCACGTTTGCATACTGCACATAAACACTCTGTAGATTGATACTGTAGTTATGTCTTGCTTCTTCCCTCTATTTACTATTATATATACATGGTTGCGAACATTTGAATTTTTTTCCAGGGACACTTGGGGTGTGGCGTCTTTGGTGGGTGTGTCTTATGGGGATGTGGCTTATCTGGTGGGTGTGGCTAATGGGGCGTGGCTTTCTTTCCAGAATTTCTGCACACGAATAAACGAACAAAAATGTCTGCACTAGTTTAGCTGACAACTACTATGCTGACCAGTATCTCTTTGGTTATCTGGTTGCTTACAGGCAGGTAGGGCTAGGCCATATTTGCTGACCACTACTGACAGCATAAAAAACAGCGTAGGTAGTGCCCCTTGTAGATGGTGCTCCACACTGCTCCCAGTAGATATTGCCACACACTGCTCACTGTTGCTATTGACACGCACTGCTTCCTGTAGATAATGCCACAGTGCCCCCTGTAGATAGTATCACATGGCCCCCCTGTAAATAGTGCCACAGTGCACTCTGTAGATAGTGCCAAACATTCCCTTTTTAGATAGTGCCACAGTGCCCTATGTAGATAATACCACAGTGCCCTCTGTAAATAGTGCCACACTGCCCCCTGTAGATAAAGCCACATAGCCCCTGTAAATAGAGCCACACAACCCCTGTAGATAATGCCACACAGCCCCCCTCGAGATGATGCCACACAGCCCCCCTGTAAATAATGCCACACACCCCTTTGTAGATAGTGCCACACACCCCAATGTAAATAGTGACAAACACGCATCCCTGTAGATAATACCGCATGCTCCCCCTGTAGATAGTGCCACACACTCCCCCCTGTAGATAGTTTCACACACCCCCTTGTAGAGAGCGCAACCCCCTCCCTGTAGATAGAGCCATTGTGGCTCACTCTAGGAGGAGAATCCCAGCCAGAGCATTGCCATTGTCCATGTATGGAAAGTGATGCCAAGGGCTCCTCCAGTAGCGGAATCCCTGGCCAGAACATCGGCAATGCTCTGGCCAGGGATTCCGGTCGTCCAGGAGGAGCCCCCGACTTCACTGTCCATATATGGACAGTGACGTCAGGGGCTCTCTCTAGGAGCAGAATCACAGACCAGAGCATCGGCAATGCTTTGGCCTGGGGATTCCGGTGCTCCAGGAGGAGCCCCTGACTTCACTGTCCACATATGGACTGTGACGTCATCAGGGGCTCCCTCTATGAGCAGCTCTGGCCGGGGATTCTGCTGCAGGAGGAACCCCTGACTTCATTGTCCTTATATGGATTCCCTGGATTCCGTTCCAGGAGGAGTGAATGGAATAACAGGAAGCGGATAGATTCCTGCTCTACCGTAATATTCAATTATATCTACGTCCTAAGGACGCAAATGCAATTGAATGTGGCAGTTGCCTAGACACGCCCCAGGACCGATATTTGCGGGAATTGTCTCTGCAAATTCAGGACAATCCCGGCAAATTTGGTTACTGTTGGCAACTATAGGCCCATGTGGGCTGAAACATCGCACTGACGTATGAGTGAATGAAACTTTTTTCACTGAATTGGAACCTGCGTTGTGCTGCCTATTCATTTGGAAATATATATGTGGGACTGGAGTCTGAGGTCCTAAGGCTTGTGCGCACACAACTATGCATACTTTGCGTTTATGTGTGCTGCTCTTCCTTTTTCTACTATATAAATATATATATATATATATATTTTTTATCTATAAAAAATGACAAGTGAAAGCAAGACACAAACACATAATATGCATATGCATATAATCAGATTTCCCATTGTCATGATTTGCATACAAGGTAAGCTTTCAGTCACATGCCGGAATTATGTTATTTGCTTGGGAAAGGCTCAGAGGAGCTGAAAATGTTGCAAGGGTGAATAAAGTCGGATGTGCTGCCTGTATTTTCCTTTTTGCCATTGTGTGGGATGGTTGGATCCAGTCCTGTTGGGCTTGCACCCCTATTTTTTCTACTTATTCTGGTGCTGTTATCTCTCTGGTTTTATTGACATTATGTTACTGTCTGATTATACCAAGGGCATAATAAAAGAATGCGCACGTTCTGCACATTCATCACAAATACTGTGAGTGCAAGGAATGATCTCAGAGTATATAAATCATCTTAATATCAACCATATTAACCTGTATTGTGATGTATCCTATGTGATGATGAATAAACCTACAACACAAAGCTATTTTTGTAAGTTTGTTTTTGATTAATATCCAAGCCGTTTCTTATAAAATGTAAACTTCTTCTTGCAAATATAGTAAGGTTAAAAGGGTAAATGGATCAGTAAACATAATTACACTAGTAGATGGGCATGAAAACCATAAGTAAGTATGAGAAAACCTTCTCGCATTACAAAGAAAATTGTTATACAAATTGTATCCACACACTTGTATGCCATCTAGTACTTAAAAGTATTTTTATTTTTAGTTACAAAAGTCATGTATAAGTGATCTGGTGTTATAGCTATGGTGGTGGAGAGGAAGCAGTCAAAGGCGTAGCTTGATGCTCCTAGGCTCCAATGCAAAATTTGTAACTGGGCCCCCACCTACCATATAGATTCTATACTGCCTGATGTAATTACATATAGCACATGAACTTGAGATCTGTTCGGTGGTGGGCAGGGGAAAATTATTCATAAGGGTTTTTAAGTTACAGCCCTATGGTGGTCATAAATGTACATGTACATGTGCAGACCACTAACCAATGAACTGCAACTAATGAGCAGAAGTATGGTAAACTTGGTGGAATTTGAATGAGATCATAGAAGTCATTCAAGAGGAAAAGATCAGCACTCCTTGTGAAATTTGGAAAATAAATCTTCTTTAATTATTTAGATAGCCAGCGGAAGGCTGAACAGCTTAAAGTGGACACAATACATAAAACGTCCGTCCTCTCTGAGGCGTTTCTAGCTCACAAGAGCCATTACTCATAGAGTAATATAAAATATGGGATGTACAAAACTAGACTGAATGCAGTTTATGTTAAAGTTAAAGGCCTTGTCACATTAGGACATATGGACATCATAGAAAAGTGTTTTCTGCTCAGGACGCCCCTCTATTAGTCAGAGCGGAGCAGCTCGTGCTCTGGAGGACTTGATGTGGTCATGTATTTCATGTTGTTAATTCATTTGAATTGGCACCATAAATTTACACATTTTCCCTGCAGTAGTCATAGCAAGGGAAATGTATAGTAGTCTGCATCTTTCACTGTAGATATAAAAAAATACTTTATGTAAAAGACACCGGTTCTCCAGATATCTTTTCTTGAGGAAAAGAAAATTGATCTCATAAACAATAATAAATTATGTCAATATTAAGAGGAAAAATTAATAAAACATGCACAAAATAAATACAACTAACTACAATACAAATGTATATATTATATATACATTCATTGTTCACTTACATTGGATAAAATTCTGTCCACAGTCATGTGATGGACACACAGGTGCTGGGATATGTCTTATAAAGGTCCAAGCACCTGTGTGTCCATCACATGACCATAAATGTTCATACTGAATAGCAACAGCAGTTCTTGAAAACCATGAGGAATTAATGTAATAATTATATTGGAAATTTGTAAAACTTTTAATTATACTAAAAATAACATTAAGTTGCGAAAACCGGAAAACCCCTTGAAGTTGTAAATGCTCAGTCTTTCTCTGGTTGCACTAATCTGTGGTTTAGCAACTTTTGTGGTTATTTTAATGTTGTACTAGGTTCAAATGACATTAAAAAGATACATTTAGGTAACTTTTACATTTTGTCAAAGACTTCCACCAATGGTAAGGCCAAGGCATCACCATTTTCTGTCTGGTGAGGCCCCGGTAGAAAAAGGTTGGGAAGCCCCGAACTACAGTGATAAATGATCATCCAATCCAGTTTTGTTTCAACATAACTAATCATAATTTATCTTTGAAGATAACTTAATTTTTCATACATTTCTTTCAATAGCCTAACAAAGCATGTAACAGGAGTCTACTAAATAATGACTATATATGAGATTGGATCACATGCTAAAGCTCAGTACAGATCGTACGGTGCCAACCAGTAAGTATAAACTATTATAATACAAAAAAGGAAAAAAGAGGCAGAGGGAACTGGGAAAGTTCCCTCTGTCAGTTTTTTCCTTTTTTTGTATTATAATAGTCTACTAAATAATGCTTTTGGGATATCCAAAATACGTTATATTTAGCTATTATATATTTGTGTTATTTAGTATTTTTTCTTCAAAGGGCTTTATAAGGAAACAGAGGCCAAAGTGTCAATGACTTTTTGGACCTTGGAACCTAAACAGTAAAATAGTGCAAAAGGAAATAAAAAATTCTGTTTACTTAAAATCTGCTTTAACTCCTTAACGCCGAAGGACGGATATATCCGTCCTCAGCAGCTGCTAGTTCGCGCAGGAGGACGGATATATCCGTCCTGTGATGGCGCGGGTACTGAGACTGTACCCACGCGATCAGTGGCAGGAGCACGGCTGTTATACTCAGCCTGGCTCCTGCTGCAACTGCCGGAATCGAAGCGCGCGCCGATTCCGGCAGTTTAACCCATTAAATGCCGCTGTCAATAGTGACAGCGGCATTTAATGTGTTTGACAGAGGGGGGAGCTCCCTCTGTCACCCGATCGGCGCCCCCGCAAACAAATCGCGGGTCGCCGTCGGGTTTCCATGACAGCTGGGGGTCTAACAAAGACCCCCAGGTCTGTCTTCAGCATCTGCCTGTTAGGCGATGCCAGAGGCATGACCTAACAGGTTGCCTGTCAGTTTTACACTGACAGGCAATAATGCTTTGGTATACGAAGTATACCAAAGCATTATATATGCGATCGGCACATCGCATAGTGAAGTCCCCTGGTGGGACAAAAAAAAAATAATCTAAAACAGTTAAATAAAGTTTGTGAAAAAAATAAATAAATAATTACAGTCAAAGTCAAATAAAACTACTTTTTTGGCCCAAAAAGTGGTTTTATTTAGTAAAACGGTCAAAACAAATCACACATACACATATATGGTATCCCCGCGTTCGTAACAACTTGACCAATAAAATGAACATATTAATTAAACCGCCGGATGAACGGCGTCCAAAGAAAACGCAAAAAACAACGTCAAAATTCTCTCTTTTCTCCCATTCCCCCCATAAAAAATAAAATAAAAGTTAATCTATAAGTCCTATGTACCCCAAAATAGTACTAATAAAAACTACACATTGTCCCGCAAAAATCAAGCCCACGTACGGCTACATCGACGGAAAAATAAAAACGTTACGCCTCTTGGAACGCGGCGATGGAAAAACAAGTAATTTTTTTCTAAAAGGGTTTTTATTGTGCAAACGTAGAAAAAACATATAAAACCTTTACATATTTGGTATCCCTGTAATCGTGCCGACCCATAGAATAAAGTTAACATGTTATTTACGCTGCATAGTAAACGGCGTAAATTTATAACGTGAAAATTAATGCTGGAATAGCTGCTTATTTTCAATTCTCTCCTAAAATAAAGTTAATAAAAGTTAATCAATATGTTATAAGCATCTAAAAATGGTACAATTACAAAATACAACTTGTCCCGCAAAAAACAAGCCCTTATACGGCTATGTCGACGGAATAAAAAAAGAGTTACGACTCTTGGAATGCGACCGTGAAAAAACAAAAAATAATCCTTGGTCATTAACGTGCAAAATGGCCCGGTCATTAAGGGGTTAAACATGGGTAGTATTTATTTATTTACATATTTTGTTTTTCTTCTCGTAATGCCTTTTTCTCCAACAAAATCTCTAATGTCAAACGAATTTATGACTGTAAATCAGCCTATGGTACAAGGTCTACCAGCAGAAGTTTGTTATTGGTAGAGCAGAATTATGTCTATGGGAATTTAATCAGGTTTAAATTATGTCCTAAAAGGGGAAAGCAGAACGATTTATCACTACCGTATTTTCCTCATAGATTATAAATCACATAAAACAACATCTGCCTGGACTGGTATTTTCTCCTTGTGTTTAAGTAGATATCCTCCCACATTCCAAAATCATACTAATGGGTTAATTAGTTTCATATAAATTTATCCCTAGTGTGTATTGAAAATTTGGTTGGAAAATTAGATTAAGAGCCCTATTGTGGACGGGGGCATGAGTGATGACAATCTCACTATCCAGCTGCTACTGTATATCTTAGTGATATGAAAGCAACAGGAACTCAATTAAACATGTCCTTAATCGCACCAGAGGAAATTATTCGGAGGAACTACTTCCATCTATACAGAACACGTGCATATATATGAGCTTATATATAATAAGGTCTATTGGGTTATTTGTGAAAGAAAATAGACCAAGTGATAGGTTGCAAAGCCTGGTCATTCAGAGGATCCTTTAGTACTCTGGTGGGCCAGTCTGACCCTGTATACATCCTCTCCTGAGTAAACAGTGCACCTAACCCCTAAACGACCACCCACCGTCTTTTGACGGCAGGCGGTGCAGGTGCTTCATCTAGAGCAACGTCTTTTGGCGTCGCTGTAGAAGAGGCTGATGAGTGCTACTGTGAGCTCATCCTCTAAGCAGGAGCTGTAAATAACAGCTCCTGACTTAGAGCAGCCTGCTGAACACAGCTAGAATCGGAAAACATTCCAACCGCAGCTATTTAACCCTTTGATCATCGCGGTCCGTGACCGCGGCATGATCAAAGGGTACTCCCGTTTTCTTAATGAAAAACTGATTCAGAGTGCCTTGGACCTCAGACTGGGCCAATGGTTCACCTTCGAACAAGGCAATGACCCTAATCAAACAGCCAAGACAACACAGGTGTGGCTTAGGGATAATCTGTGAATGTCCTTGAGTAACTTGAACCCAATCAAATATCTCTGAAGAGAACTGAAAATGGCGGTCCTCCGACGGTGCCCATCCAAAGTGACAGAGCTTGAAAGGATCTTCAGAGAAGAATGGAAGAAAATCCCTAAATCCAGGTGTGCAAACCTTGTGGCATCATACCCAAGAAGACTGGAGTTTATCACTGCCAAAGGTGCTTCAACTAAGTGCTGAGTAAAGGGTCTGAATACTTATGTCAATGCAATATTTTAGTTTTTTCTTTTCAATAAATTAGCAAATATTACTAACATTCTGTTTCCCCTTTGTCATTATGGGGTATTGAGTGCAGAATGATGGGGAAAAACTGGAATTTTTCTTTATTTTAGCACAAGGCCTCAACATAACAAAATGTGGAAAAAAATCTAAGGGGTCTGAAGACTTTCCGAATGCATTGTATGCTTTTGTAAGCCTTCAGAAAACAGAGCATCACTGCTCATAAGTGGAGGTTGACAGGCCTGCTGACCACATAGAATAAGGATGCTGCATGATATAACCGTAGAACACAAGCCCTACTAACGGTATGTGAATGATAATAATTAGACATCCATTATAGGGAAGACCAAATTATTCATCTTTTGGAAGATTTAACCGCCGATCATATACAAAAATATCCCAAAAGTTAGGCAGTTATAAAGAACGATTTAACAAATTCTTGAGCAGCTCCCTTCTGCTTTCACTAATAATGGTATCAAGACACAAGTACCTACATATTAAGAATCACTTATCTCTTTATTGACAGTCTGTAGGTAACATTTATAATTGGGGATGAGCAAATCGATTCTACACAAATCACATTCGGTCCGAATTTCCCAAAAGTTTTGGATTCTGCTAAATCTGAATCTTTTGGTGTATTCAGAATAGAAATTACGGCAAAATGGCAGCCACCAGCGAACATTGGCTGCCATTTATGGGGCCCTCTTCGCATCACGTCATTAGCTCCTATCGGAAGTATATGTCGGGAGAACACCTGACATATTCCTCCGATGCAAGGCTGCAACATATCCCACTGTATGATGAGATACATCAAATGACAGCCCTCAATGGCCCCTAGCAGCATGTACACAACTAGTTGTGTACATGCTGCTTGGGGCAACTGGCAGGCTGTGGAGGGCTGTAGCAGCCAGAGTCCTGCATCGAGATTCAGAGAGCTCCGCCCCTTTGACTCCTGATATGCTGCCTGGGGTCTCCAGCCCTGGGGAAGCTCCTGTGATCCCTGACACGATAATACCTCTGAGTGCCCAGGAGCACACTCAGTAGCTCTGCCGTCCTCGTCCACTCTGGTCTCCCCCCGTGCCAGAGAGAGTCAGATGACTCCTCTCTTGATGTCTTATTTCCTTGACCTTTGTACCTCACACTAATCTGCACGGTGCCCCGACTATCCCCCCTTCAATGCAGCCAATTATGTCACTGGTGCTACCCCAGGGGAGATAAGAAGCAGCCAGGAACTCTGGCTGCTTTAAAGGGGGGATACTTTGGCCACCTTCCAGGTGGCTGTGGATCACAAATGCTATGGAAATGGGACATCAAGAGAGGGGAGTCACCTGACTCCCTCTGGTGTGTGGACGCTGGAGTGCGGGCAGCATGGATGAGAATGGCAGAGGAGGTGAGTGCGCTCTGGGGTACTAAGAGTTCTCATCCAGGCAGTGAGCGTAGGAGCTTTCCCTGCCTGCTTCACACAATAGACTCTGGGGCTCAGGCATCGGCGGTGCCCGATCCCCCTGACACTGTTGTTTGCGGGAAGATACATCAGGAGGTTCCTCAGGGCCATCTATTTTTGATACTCTGCCCCGAGGACCACCATGAGGAAGGTCCTGCTGCAAATGTTATGTCAGGAGCTTCCCCATGGGTGGAGTACTCGTGCAGAGCATTAGGATTCAGAGAGGGGAAGCTCTATGAATACCGATGTGGGAGTTTGGCTGCTACAGCTCTCCAGAGACCGCCCATTGCCTCTAGCAGTACACTGGTTGTGTACATGCTGCTAGGGGCAACAGGCGGGCTTAGTGGAGAGTGTTTGAGTGACGTATCCCAATGTATACCTATACGGTGGGATATGCTGCAGCCCTTTGTCGGATGTATACGTTGGGAGTTGTCCTGACATATACATTAGACGAAAATTAGAGAGTCAGTCACACGTTATCAGACACAAGTTATCGGGGCACTTGCGATTCGCTGCAAATTGATTCAGACCGAAACGAGGCTTCAGTTCAATTGAATTGGACCCAAAATAAATTTCTGAAAATGTGCTCATTTCTATTTATAATCAAGTTACAGTCGCAAACTTGCTGAACGACATATATCAAAGCAAAAAATTGTCATCTAATAGATCTAACAGAACGGCTCCAGCTATATAGCTGAATGTGATTTATGTTGAGGGTGTTAACATTTGGCCAAACTGCACCTGGTACTGGAAGCCAATTATAAAGTACATTAATCAAAGGCACTATAACACGTTAATATGGACAATGCTTTAACATTAATATGACTGAATACAAGCTTGCTCACTTAAAACGTAATCCTCACTGTATTTAAAGGTGTTTTTTCTTATTATGTAATAAAGTCAAAGCTGCCAACAGTCACAACATCAGTGTCAATAAAGAAAACCATGCTGCTGTTCCGCGATTTCTGTTATAGAATATAAACTTTTTTCCTGTCTTACCAAATAAGATTGAGATGGAGAAGCAGTGCGCTTCATATAGCACATGTAGCATTTCATGAAGCAACATTTTGTCAAGGTTGAGTTTTTCCACTTTTTGAATAAGTAAAGATGAAATTGGGAAATCTCAAACCAAACGTGAGACTTATAGGTTTTATTATGTTGATATCTCTGAAACCCATTACAAGCATGAACCATTCTTATACATTGGGGAGATTTAGGGTATGTTCACACGGCAGCGTCCGTAACGGCTGAAATTATGGGGATGTTTTCAGGAGAAACATCCCCGTAATTTCAGCCGTAACGGCATGTGCAGGCGCTTGAACGCCGCGTCCATTACGGACGTAATTGGCGCTGCTTTTCATTGGAGTCAATGAATAACGGCTCCAATTACGCCCCAAGAAGTGACAGATCACTTCTTTGACGCGGGCGTCTATTTACGCGCCGTCTTTTGACAGCGGCGCGTAAATATACGCCTCGTGTGAACAGACAAACGTCAGCCCATTGCTTTCAATGGGCAGATGTTTGCCAACGCTATTGAGGCGCATTTTCGGACGTAATTCGGGGGTAAATAGGCCATGTGAACATACCCTTATTAATACTCATAAAATGCAAAAATTGTGTCAATTGTGTAACATTTATCAACTGGCATGACAACTTGGGCACAACTCACTTACAAGACAATTTTCTTTTTCTTTTTTGTCCATAAATATATATTTGTGATACAAAAAAGTGAACATCCTTTTTCTAGACACTTTTGAGAGCTGTAAAATATATAATAAATGTGTGATGTACTTCGCTTTTTTGGTGGAATTTCAACCAGATGTTTTTGTCCAGAGTAAGGCCCTATGCACATGACCGTATTGTTCATCCATAATTACGGACCGTAATTACGGACACATTAATTTCTATGGGCTACAGACACCTTTTCGTATTTTTATGGATGGATGCCTGTGCCGTAGAAATTATAGAACATGTCCTTTTTGTCCGTAATTATGACATGGACTACACATAGAAGTCTATGGGCGCTTCCGTAATTACGGATGGCTAAGGATGTGCATCCAAAGCCGTCCTTAATTACGGAAGCGTTGCTATGCGATGCCAGGGAATTACCTACGATTCCTCCCTGTTTTTTTGTGGATCCATGAATACGGATACATTACGGATGCACTACGGACCGTATTTATGGACACCGTTCCGTATATGCGGATGATTTACGAATGGCTATAAATGTCTACGGAACTGTATTTATGGACAGTATTTACGGATGGATGAAAAATACGGTTATGTGCATAGGGCCATACAGCCTGTATTATAGCCCAGAGTTGCTTTCACAATTCTGCTGATTGCCATCTAGTTTTAATAGCAGATTGTTGACAACTACAGTTATAATACACTACCATGATTGGTGTAAAGACAACACTTCACAGAATGCAAATCACTAAACAATCACTGTAGATTTTAACTCACAGTGTGCCAAATCTGTTCCGTACATCTAAATGGGGTTGTTTCTACAGCATGTACATGGAATTGTACTAAACTCCCTTCAGCTGTTTGGAACAATTGCAGAAATTTCAATAACAAATCAATCTGGTATGAACACACCCTAAATCCTAACCATAATAATTAGTTGATCTTATATATAATTTTACCTTATTTCTTAAAACTCTGGAAAAATGTTATTGGTGTTGACATGGCATAAATGTCTTCAGTGGCAAAACCCCTTTAAAGGGCAACGTAAAGCTACCCTCAAGGCCAAAATAAATATTTTACTATATATTGCAAATGTAAAGTCATCCTACCTGTTGCCCTGCTCCTTAATGATCCAGCCTCCATTCTTACGTTCCGGTACCCCGTTTTCCATTCTCCAAAATGGCCTTGCAGTCTCAAACTTCACTATGGAGAGCTTCTTAGGAAGTCTGATGACGTCGGCAGGGATGTGATTTGGCTAATTCTCCCCAGTTCTCCCGAACCGGTTGTTAAAATGGCAGCGGGTACGCGGAACTCGGGAGAAGAGGGATCCCAATCTAGTCGTTCATAAACTTAACGGTATCTGCCTCCTTAGGACTCATATCAAAAATTTGCAGTTTTACTGGCCCTGGCAGGAGCAAAGGAGCCATAAATTTCCTGCCCCACCAATCGTATCTTTGTCCGTGATGTAGGTGGTGTGATGACCAGGAGAGACTAGGCCTGCATTGCTGGAGGATGGCGTGGAAACTGGGACAGGTGAATGTGTAATGTTTATTTGTTGTAAAGGCACTGTGTGGCTACAGGGGCACTATGTGTGGCACTATTTACAGGAGGCACAGTGTGTGTGGCATTTTATTTTCAGTGGGTACGGGATGTGGCACTGTTTTTAGCGAGCACAGTGTGTGGTGCTTTATTTTCAGGGGGCACAATGTATTCAATGCAATACAATACAATACAATAGTATTTGGGGCAGAGTGTATGGTGTGGTTATATTCAGGGTGTAGTGTGTGCCAGTATTAGGCATTTGTGTTCGTTTATAGGTGTGAATGTGCTGCAAAAGGGAGGTGCTACAAACATCTGGGTGAAAAACTCTGCAGAGGCGAAGTGTAGCTGTAAAAAGTCATCATAGTGGTCTGGGCCAAATGGAGGAAAAAAAGGAAAAGTGAACCACTCCAGTCAGAGAAGATGTCAACTGTGAGCTGCTAAATGTAAATCTTTATTCTTCCTCTGACTATGTTGTAGTAGTACTGTAGTCACTGTATACTCTGCAGTCAGATGATGGGTGGTACCATTATTTTTTGTGAAGTATCACAAAAAATTATGAATATCCTTACCATTGTTCAGGCCATACTGGGAGCTGTAGTTTTACATTTATTTATTGTGTATTGAGCTTTGTTCTGTGGCTGTATATATGTACTGGTCAGAGAAGGGATGCCTGCAGGCAAACAGAACCCTATTTCCTGACTACCCAATTGATAATAGAGATTAAATTCAAGTTTACAAATTTTATTGAGCTACGTATAGCAAAGGACAAACCATACACATAAATTTAACAATTTCACTGCCACAGACCGAAGTCAGATTTAACAGCTGGACGGAACCCAACAGAGTATCTGATAGTTACGGTGAATGCCGAGTGTCAGCAAACACACAGTCAGTTCAAAGGCAACCAGTGCCTCTATTAATATACAGGCAATAGATCCGGCTGAGGCAGGGATTAAAAATCAATAAAGCCCCCCCGACATGTTTCGCTAACTAGTAGCGTCCTCAGGGGTACACGGGGTACCCCTGAGGACGCTACTAGTTAGCGAAACATGTCGGGGTTCTGTGGGTTCTGTTTGCCTGCAGGCATCCCTTCTCTGACTAGATATATTGTACCCGCTGACTACCCAGGGTCAAAATTTGTGTTTTTTGTATATATGTACTGAGCTTTGTTCTGGTACTGTAAATATGTACTGAGCTTTGTTCTGGTGCTGTATTTATGTACTGAAGTTTGTTGTGGTGCTGTAGATACGTATTGAGCTTGGTTCTGTTGCTGTATATATGTATGTATGAGCTTCGTTCTGGTGCAATATATATGTACTGAGCTTGGTTCTGGAGCTATATATATGTACTGAGCTTGGTTCTGGTGTTCTATTTATGTTCTGAGCTTCGTTCTGGTGCTGTATTTATGTACCGAGCTTGGTTCTGGTACTGTATTTATGTACTGAGATTGCGTTTGATGCTGCATCTATGGATTAAGCTTGAATCATATACTGTATCTGTACATCAAACATTTGTTTTTGGGGATATCATTGATACATTAAAAAAATATTTAGATTTTTAATTAATATAATGGTATTTGATATATTGTAATTGTTATATTTGATTATTAGTGTAGGAATAATTTTCTATGGCATGCTACACCGCACATCTGCCACCCTGCACATGTATCTTTGTGAGCCAATTAGGGAACCTGTAAAACATTTAAAGCCCACCCCTGGGCATGGACACTGCTGGATACAGAGGCCCATGCCGCCATCAGTGTTGGTCCATCAGAGGGCAGTGAATGGGTGGGGGCGTGTCTCAGACTTCCAAAGAAGCTCTCTATAGGGAAGTCTGAGACTGCGGCAGCAGGTAGATCGAATAAACTTTTGCAATGTATGGTCAACTTTTGCATTTGGAATGTTGGGTTACTTTAATGCAGTTTAAAGTAATGTTTATATTCTAATACAAAACATATAAAGACATTCAAATTCTAAGTAAGACTATGGTTACATCTGCGTCGGAAGCTCCATCCTGAGCCTCATCAAAATTCCGTCAAAACAACAGGTACATGGGCGGAACACGGCGGACCCCATTTTAAGTCAGTGGGGTCGGTTGTGTGACAGATCTGGCACTGCATCTTGGCTTCTGTTATGAACAGAAGCCATGACACAGATGTGAACAGAGCCTACAGTTATTGTTATAATATATTAAACTTATTTTTCATTTTCTCTAATGATGATATTTACTTGAATGCATTGACTCTCCCGGTAGACATTCATTTGCACCGTAATGATATTCTTAGAATGCATTAATGTATGTTTTAACCCAGAGGTATTTGTTTACCGCTTTTCTTATACCTATAATTGAGGAGATTTCATATTTCTAAATGAGATTTTATTTTATTTGTCAAAATTATGATTCAAACCTATATTAATCATGTTGAACATTAACTTAAAACAGTCAAATTGAATGCGAAGGAATTACAAAAAATATTTATATTTGTTCTAACACAATTAGATACAGGCATCATTTATTAAGAGTTAGCAGCTAATCAAATTAAAAGTCATTTGATGTGATTCAGGCATCTGCTTTCTTTCCACTTCTGCTTAGTAAAGTGAAAATCATAAACAAGACCCAATGAATTGAAAATATGCTTTTCAGTTTACTGCAAAAGTACATTGTGTTTATTTAAATTCAGCCCAAGCCTTTCCTGTGCTCATTGGGGGACAATATAGAAAAAAAAAAGCTCTCAATTTGTTTATTAAAGTAATATTTTGGGAAAACTATAGAAAAACTCACCTCTTATAATGGTAGTTTTATCTCATTTAAGCTATGTAATTGTGGACATTTTACTTTTTACTTGTATTGATTTAGCTAGAAATTAAGTGATACACCCTTAGGGTATGTTCACACGACAGCATCCGTAACGGCTGAAATTACGGGGATGTTTTCAGGAGGAAACATCCCCGTAATTTCAGTCGTAACGGCATGTGCAGGCGCTTGAAC
The DNA here is from genome assembly GCF_050947455.1 of Rhinoderma darwinii. Taxonomy (NCBI): domain Eukaryota; kingdom Metazoa; phylum Chordata; class Amphibia; order Anura; family Rhinodermatidae; genus Rhinoderma; species Rhinoderma darwinii. Next base: position 194,556,441 of record NC_134690.1, on the reverse strand, counting down.
GCCGCGTCCATTACGGACGTAATTGGCGCTGCTTTTCATTGGAGTCAATGAATAACGGCTCCAATTACGCCCAAAGAAGTGACAAGTCACTTCTTTGATGCGGGCGTCTATATACGCGCCGTCATTTGACAGCGGCGCGTAAATATACGCCTCGTGTGAACAGACAAACGTCAGCCCATTGCTTTCAATGGGCAGATGTTTGTCAGCGCTATCGAGGCGCATTTTTCGGACGTAATTCGGGGCAAAAACGCCCAAATTACGTCCGTAATTAGTGCGTGTGAACATACCCTTAAACTGGAACAACACTTATTCCTTCATTTAGAATATATACATCTGATCCCCTTTGTGCTACCTTAAGGACTTGTGTATCTATTCAAAGGTAACAGCACCCAGAACTGACATTTAAAGGAAATCTGCACCTGTTGACATTTTATTCTTGCATATTTAAAATATCCATGGCTGTTCCTCAGCAGAACATCCTCAAAACTCCTAATTCCTAAGTAATCACTATGTTACTAACATGGATAGAAACACCACAGAGATTCATGCATGTTGGTATGATGTTAACCTAGTTGTTAAAGGGGTTTTTCCTACAATTAAAGGGATTGTAGAGGATTAGAATAACATGGCTGCTTTCTTTCAGAAACAGCGCAACACTTGTCCATGGATTGTGTCTGGCATTGGCTCTTTAAATAGGGCTAAGCTACAGTATAATACCTGACACAACCTATAGACAGCTGTAGCGCTGTTTATAAAAGAGAGCCACCATGGTTTTCTTATCCTGGTCAATATCTTTAATTTTAGCATTTCAATTTGTTATTCCATAAATGTCTGAATGGTGGGTATCTAACTGGTGCTCAGCCTCCATTCTTGGTGCAGAGTTGGCCATACAATCTGTACATGATCACCCTCAATTAAAGTTTTTTGGAGAAACAGAAACAACCAAGTAAATATGCTAGGGTGTTTTTATATCTCCCACAGATTTCAAGCAGAGTGACCCTCTATGAATAGTCAATTCTGCTAAAAAGAGAAACCATGCACCCACATTCTCGAGATCGTAAGGGTCTCTGTCGGACTTTCAAAGATATTTTGAATATACCTCTTAAATTTGTTACTACATGGTTAGCCAATAATTTGCCATTTAGAGACTTTTTCTGATAAGGCAGACAATCCTTAGGACAACACTTTTAATTAATACATGAGTTACTTAAATCATTTATTTAAATCAATTATGCAGTGTAAAACTACTAATATATGCCATGGTATTTAGAAAGTGCAAAAGTCTAACCCTCCTGTTATAATAGAATTTCTTTAAAATAATATGGTTGGTCATCGTCAGGTCTACAGATAATCATTAGTCAGTATAGAACACATTAAATGCTACCTAATTAATCCGTTTCTGTGGTTGCCCTTTAGCAAAATTCTTGCACTTCCCACTCGAAGATCATTTGGTACCTGTCTAATTACAGGAATAAATGTCAATAACATTATAGGAGAAGATGAGGATATTCCTCCAGCGTTCACATGAGTGACTCATCAGGACAGTAATAATAATGATAAAACTATTATTAATGGATGTTCTAGGTTACTAAGCTTTACAAGTAAGATATCTTAAGCCAGTTTAAACTATTTAAAAATTCCTAAAAATAACCCAATAAAACAATACAGCTGTATGATGTTGATAGAATATGCATCACATAGCAATTAGATTCCTACTACATTAGTAGAAAACAGACAGGATAATTTCATCAACCATGTAGATGTAAGAAGATGGGAAAGCAGATCAAAACATTTTTTTTCCAACTACAACACACATATGGTTGACTACTACAAGATAAAACAAGACATCATCATTTTACAATGAAAGAGGATGAAAGGAAAAAAAGGTAATCAAGAAAAACATTAAATTAGAAATAATTTTGTCAGACAAGATGTTCTTTGTGAATTTTACCAAAATTTTAATTCTTAGCTGCATGATGAAGAACTAACTTGGTTGGGGGGGGGGGGGGGTCTTGGTTATATTTTTATGAGTAAATTATTATGTGCCTCAGGATGTACAGCGGGGTGCAGATGTGCATTTACTATGTAGTCAACCTATGTATGTGCATATGTATTTTTTCTTAAGATTTAGAGGGTGCATCAAACATGGGTTGATGTGAGCACTTCACTCCAGCCAACACCCTTCCATTACTGCACTGTTTTGCTATTAATACTAGAGCATACTTGAAAAACAGACATAATTTAATAAAAACTACGCAGGAAATTACATGCAAAATCTGCTGATAGGCTGGGTGTTTCAAGGTAGAGGTCCTGTACCTTGCCCCCCCATCAGACTATCCCCACCCCGTTCATCTGAAAATTTAAATAAAAAACAAAATTATTCTCACCCCACCACTCTTCTTCTCGCCACCGGGTTTCCCTCAGTATGACGTAGTTCATACAATGTACGAACTACGTTGTACGAACAACGTACGAACTGACGTCAGGCAGTGCCAGGATGTTGTATGGAATGCAGCACTGATGATGTTGAGTGCTGTGTCGCATATAAGGCTGCTCGGCGTCAGGACCTTGTATGAGCTATGCAGCATGCTGAGGGGACATGGAGGTGAGAAGAAGAGCAGTGAGGGAGTATACTTTTATTTTATTTTATGGCTGATGGGTAGGGAGAAATGAATGGCACACAGCCGGGGTTGTTGTTCCATAACTGTGGTGCACAGCCAAACTAAAGATGTGACACGTTTTTTAAGTCGTACACCTCTTAATAAATGTGTTGCATCTTACTACAACTTTCTTTATATTTAATGTGTTATGCATGGACCAAAAATAATTAGCAGTGTACTCACTGCAGTATGAGTACACTCGCTAATATACATTCCGGTCCCCCGTCGTGATGATTCTGAGATTTTTATAGTGCTGCCGGGGGACCGGAAGTCAAGTTGCACAGCCTTCTTTGATGAAAATACATCTCTTCGTCACGTGACCGACCCCGCTGTACTTTATGTAATCTCTGTAGCAGTAGTAGAGTGAGTACATGGAGTACAGCGGGCTCGGTGACATGATGAAGAGTCATATCGTCATCAAAGAAGGCTGTGCAACTAGACTTCCGGTCCCCTGGCAGCGCTATAAAAATCTATGAAAATCTCAGAATCAGCACGATGGGGGACCAAAATGTATATTAGCAAGTGTACTCACATACCGAAGTGAGTACACTGTTAATAACTTTTGCTCCGCGCATAAACCCTTTAAGACTGGCTTACGAAACGATAGTCTTAATTAATTTCCCTCAATGTGGGACATTTTCAAAACTAGTGCAAAGGATATAAGACAACTCCACTTTTCACTACTTTTGATAACTATCGCTCACTGTTTACAAGCTCTATTCTTGTGGATCGTTACTGGTTTATACTAAAACCTATTAAAATACTGAAAGCATATATGGCTTCGGGCATGGTTTGAAGATTACTCAGTGTCTATTTATTTGGGTCAAGAGACAAGTTCTAAGACAAGTTCTTTAGAGCATTAAAGGGAAGAGTACATAGCTTTATTTTCAAATAAAAGAAAAAACTAACACAATACGTCCAAGCCACAGTCCAATTCGTAACGTTAATTAAGTTCTGTGCCCAAAATAACAACTCAAATTGAGTCTGTATTTAGAAATGTCATCACATTTAGCATGACTTCATCTCTATTTAACATGTTGAATAACATAAGAATCTATAGCACATGCTCTGTGCCCATTCTGGTTTTAGGCAAGAACATCTTGTTCCTGCTCTCCAAGGATGCAGCATTGAAAAAAGACTGATAACCCTAACCTCTCAATTCAATGGAAGGGAAAATAAAGGCTTCATGCACTCTTCTATCTACATTACAAACTGTCAAAAGAAAGAGGTAGACTGTTTCTCAACAATTTTATCACATCCGTCTGTATCAATGTCTTCTAATATTACCACAAGATAGCAAGAACTGTACTTTCACTGGTGCTGAAATAAACATTGAAGACAGCTGAAGTTATTGAGAAACTAATAACTAAAGTGGCCAACTTTCTAAGCATGACACTAAATACGGGTCTTATTTCAAAGACAGCTGCTTACAGAAATTCGATCTTTTTCTATCTTCAATTTTAGCCGCATTAACCAGTCACTCCCTGTATATATCTGCTCAAGCTCTGCCAAGTTGCATGGTACTGTGGGTGAAAAGCTATTTTCAAGGCTTGCCACAAATTCTCAATTTCTCAAATGGATTCCAGTGTAATGTTTACGTTACTCCACTATACTGTATTAGTGACATTGTCTTGCTGGAACAGGTTGTCCTCCAGGAATTTTTTCAGCAGTAACTTTGTCCACAAAAAAGCTGCAATTAGGAAACAAGCGGGCAACAGTTGTTTTATACAGTGACTCCTGTCAGCTATGTGAGCTTCCAACTAATTCAGAGTTGTCTAAGGTCTCTACATGTCCTCTGTCACTAGTGCATTTCCAGTTTTTAATGACTGATTTGACGGTGCTCCAACGTAAATTCAGGAGCTAGCAAACATTTTGTAGTCTTCAACTGACTGCCACTTTGAAATAACCTTGTCACTGAGTTGTTTGGAGCTTTATTTTATTTTTTTGAGCATTTAGATACATATATACTAATTAGTTGATTATTGGCGTTTACAATAGTAATTTATATGTGTCATAGTCATGCACAGGAATATTTGCATACATTCAAAAATTTTGTGTGCACAGGAAGTCTCTTACCAGACATACCATTTTTAGAAAGAGGTGGTACTATTGTACCCACTGAACAACGCTCCGGACTCCTGTTCAGGGTGCCGATTCAAAGCATACACTTTATGCAAATGATGTTGCCAAGGGGCACATTTGGTCGTGGTGGTGACTCCTTTCAGCACTAAAATGCTGTGGCTGCCACCACATTGTTTGAATTTCAATAGCATCCATTAATGTGATTTAGAAAGACCAACTAATAGATGCACCTTCTAAAATGATGACAGATTCCTTTCAATTACTGTAATGAATGTTGATGAATCACTTTGACATTAATAGTCCCTCTCTGTTGTAGTAAATTCACCATGTTTCATTGTTGCTTCAGAATAATTCCTAAGGGGTGAATATATTTTATAGGCACCATATGATGTGGTATTTATCAATTATACATTACTATTAGGCAGGTAGAGTCTTTAATAAATAGTAAAAATAAACTTCATTTCTATACTATAGAGCTAACATATTCATTAGCACTTTACCATTCTGAGAACCAATGATCATGCAAAATGTAAATTATTAAAAAAACAAAAACAGAAAAACAACCCATCTAAAAACATTGAGAGAACCTTCTATGTCAAAGCACTCTAACTAAATGTAGTGAATGACGTGAAAGGTATAAAGTGGCCATGATATGTACAAGGCAGGAATATAAATAATGATGCAAGAGAAAGTCACCAAGCCAGTATCTGAACCGAAATAAATCTAAAGTGCACTGGGACGTAAGAAGGGTATCAAAGTGTTAATGATAGCAGTGTTGAATGAAGAGATATAAGTAAAATAAGGGAAATAAGTTTGTACGTTTATATGTTGCCTAAGGGCTTCAGTTGAAACTGTGATACAGTTATGTGACATAAGCATCCCTGAAATGAGGGGATTTCAAGGCCCGCTTAAAGATGTGAATGTTAGGATGTGGTCAGGGCAAAGAATTTCAGATTATAGATGCAGAAAATGACAGGTTGTCATGAGAAAGGGCGATAACTATAGGTCATTGGCTTCATGGAGAGCAAAGGAAGGCTGGTAGACCGGGATGAGAGAAGAAACTAGATTTACTGTGGAGAATTGTATAAATTAGTGAGATAGAAGGAACAGTGAAATGAATGACAAGGAGAAGAGGTTTTAATATAAAAGTTGGACAAAATGATAAAACTGGCCTGAATACAAATGATGAACTATATGAATGCAGGTAGTATCATCAAACATTCTTAAGCATGTTAATCATTTGTTTACTTTGCTTAACGTGTTTTTGTCATCTGGAAGTCCTAAAAATATCCTGCAGTGGGATTACAATTTAAGGAACACACATCTGTGCTAAAATAATGGTAAATGGAAGTAGTAGAATGGCCATTAATAGGTGAGAATATAATGGTGGTGGTTGACAAGTGAAGGTCAAATAAAATGACTTAACCACTAAATGAGGCGCCTATGCTTCAACCAGGAAATATTGTACTTAATGGGCTATTCACATCTGATAAGCTCTACCCATAATAGAATTTAGACTACATTTGTAAGTTATCTTTAAGGGCATGAAGCAGAGTTAACTCATGTTGTGGTACAATCGAGTGAGACAAGAATGTGTAGTTGAAGGTAGGTAGAAGGCGACTGTGTAAAGAAGACTTATCTGAATAGTTATAGGTAAGGATTCCTCTTTGATTTTGGGAAGCTGCAGCATCTCACTCACCATAGCTAATTTTATTTGAGCTTATTTTTATTTTTACCAACAGGGCAGCGAAGGGGTCTGTGATCGGAGGTAGAGAACTGTGTTTGAGGTACTGTGTAAGGTATGGGTTTGACCATTTATTGTAGAGTATTCTCAAAAAGGACTAAAGTTATAGGAGAATGTGATGTTCAAGTTATCACAAGGCAGTGTGGTACCACTATGCCATGGAGACTGTGGTGGAGCTACTGAATTATTTGGGCATTATTGTGTTAGTTATATGTTTCTTTTGTTATGGGGATTATTTAATACAGTAAGAATTTTCTATTAGAGGATATATTCTATAGATATAGCTGATAGAATGAGCCGCAGTTGTGGTGCAGGAAAGTTATGGATAGTCGGAAATACACTTTTAATAATAATTTGAGTAAGCCTGCATAAGTTTTGATATGAGTCATATTTCCACCAAGTAGTCCTCTTGTTATTGCGTGGGTACTTGACAATATTGAAAGTATATGAACACTCTGCATCCTTTGACCTGTGTGGGTACACTACTTGGCATTCCTGGATGATACAGGAGCTCAGAAAGTTTTATCTTATGTGGGTATTTGGTTTTCATGGTATTTCTCAGAAATCTTATCAAATATATTTTCTCTGTTGCTGTTAGTGTTGCCTATTGCAAGTGAACTGGACTGTAAATTGAAACTATAAAGATTTGTATATTACAACGACAGAAGAAACGCTTACATCAAGACAAAAAGGTGAAATCTGAAATAACGAAGATAACAGAGTATATATATTAGAATATAAAAATTGGAAATGGCACCCAAAAAACTAGTTCCTGATATACGGTACTTGTTTAAAGCGGATTGGTCACTTCAGTATACTGCTTTAGACACAAGCAGCATATTACAGGGACAGGTCTATATTCCTATCAGCCAAAACGGCACAAAAAATATTTTGGGCTTCTGTGTATGCACAGTCGTGAATGACTGTGAATAACTGTGAAATCACTGTGTATTCTTTGATCGCTTATATTAGCCAAATGGCACAATATTATTTTGTGCTGTTTTGGCAACAAGGAGAACGGAGTTGTCCCTGTAATACGCTGCTCTTACATAGGGCAGCATATTGAGGTGACAGATCCACTTTAAACAAATATGTCAGGTACTGATTTCTTTTGGCTATTTTCAGTTCCATATTCTAATAAATATACTATGTTATCTTCATAATGACAGATTTTTGGTTTTTGTCATGAAAAAAAAATCTACCTAGAAATTCCCCGTTTTATGAATATCTACAGTTGCAAGAAAAAGTAAGTGAACCCTTTTGAATTACCTGAATTTCTGCATTGATTACTAATAAAATGTGGTCTAATTGTTATCTAAGTCACGATTATAGACAAATACAATGTAATTAAACTAATAACACACAAACAATTGAACTATTCAAGTCTATTATTGAGCACATTTAATAAATATACACAGTGCAGGGAGAAAAAGCAAGTGAAGCCTTGAATGTAATAACATGTAGATCCCCCTTCAGCAGAAATCACCTGAACCAAACATTTCCTGTAGCTGCAAATAAGATAACGTTGAGAAAGAATTTTGGACAATTCCTCCCTGCAAATGTGTTGCAGTTTATCAATATTTCTGGCTCGCCTTGCGTGACAGTCCTCTTCAGGCCATGCCAAAGCATCTCCATAGGGTTAGGGTCAGGAATCTGACTTGGCCATTCCACAACAAATATATATTCAACCATTCTTTAGTTGATTTACTTGGGTGCTTTGGGTTATTATCTTGTCGCATCACCCAACGTCTCTTCAGCTTGAGGTCATGGACTGCTGCCCTTACATCCTCCTGTAAAACATTTCTAATTCATTGCTGCCTCAATGATCACAAGGCATCCAGGCCCTGAGTCAGCAAAGCAGCCCCAAGCCATGATGCTCCCTCCACCATGCGGCATAGTTAGTATGAGGTTTTGGTGTTGTCGCGCAGTGTTTTTTTTCCTCCAAACATAGCGTTGTGCATTTTTACTAAGGAGTTCCACTTTTGTCTCATTTGTCCATAGAACATTTTCCAGGTAGTCTTGGGTAAACTTGAGATGGGCCGCAATGATTTTGGATTTTTTTCCTTCGTGATATCCTTCCATGAACACCATTCTTGATCAGTGTTTTTATAATAATAGACACATGAACAGAGGTTTTTGCTGTTTGTAGAGTCTTTAGTAGGTCTTGTGCTAACCCTTGTGTTCTTTCTCACCTCTTTCAGCATTGCTCGTTGTGCTTGAAATGATCTTAACAGGATGCCAACTCCTAGGCAGAGTAACAACAATTTTGTTTTCTCCATTTGTAAACAATTTGTCTAACCATGGATTGATGTACACCCAGGTTTTTATGCTTATATAGCCTTTTCCAGCTTCATCCGTCTTTATAACATGTCTTCTGAGATCTTCGGAAAGTTTGTTCACACTAGCTAATCTTTCTTGAGAAAAATTGATTTTTCAGTACCCAGACTTGTGTACATTGTGTTTGTCTATAATTGTGACTTAGATAACGATGAGACCACATTTTATTTGTAATCAATGCAGAAATCCAGGTAATTCTAAAGGGTTCACTTACTTTTTCTTGCATTATACGATTTTAAATAATCTGGTGAGAAATATCCCCTAATTACAAAGCAGCAATGCTGACAAAAATAATTTCCTTGAGCTGCCCCAGAATAATATATGTTTGACAGTTTATTAATTTAGAAAACAAAAAAATTATAAAAACGAAATTAAACAGCCACGTGAATCAAATCTGGTCCTCATTAACAGAGTAAACAACTATATTGTAACACAGCTTTGTTCTCACAAATGGAAAGATCTAATCTTAGAACAAATAAACTAGCACAAATTTTTACCGTTCGTTCCCATGACATATGCAATTAGAGGACTAGAACAATATACTAATGTGTTAATTACTAAATATAGCCAAAGTTGGTTTTATGTAGTCTTTTGTTTCGCCTGAAATGTGTTCATAGTTAATACAGTAGTTGAAAGCAGTGTCCATTTGTTTTAACCTTGTTTATCCATTTTCTGTTCATAATGTGTACTTAAAATACACATAAAAGCAGCAAATTGATATAAAAGTGCATGATAAATCCTGTTGGCCCATTTCCTTGCCATTTTCATTCTCATCATTACGGTAGCAGAAGTACTGCTGTAGCAGACTGTTATAGTTTCTGACATTCAAGGACCCCAGGCAAACTGTCAGCATCACTGCTAAAGTACAAATACCAAAAATATGCTCAGGTGATTTGGCTTTTACTCAAACTAATGTCCTAGGTGCCCAGGGTGACAATTTATATTGATGCCAAAGTGTCTTCAGACATTTGGGCATTTGTTCTATCACCTATAAATCCCTATATGTTTTTTAGATTGCATTCAAGGACTTGTAAGGCTGTGCATGTTTATTGAATAGGGGAGAGGGAGACAAGTTGCTGCCAGGCACTACTGATAGTGGCCTATAATCATTCTGCAGCGCTGTTCAGAGATTGTCAACATTCACATCAGTCCGTGTCTCTAGGGCTAATTTTATAGGATGCCAATTAGTCTATCACTGAGACCAATAGGACCGGGGCTGGCACAGACAGCAGAGGTCCGCCATGCAAGAACAGTATATGGACCCCTTACTTTCCAAAAGCGAATCAAAAAACAACCCACCCATATGTCTCTCCAATAATTCATCAATAATTGTCATTAGCTCAGTCCGTTACAATCCAATACACAGAACAAAGCTGCTTTTAAGTTGGGAGTGCCCCCCCCCTCCACCTACAGGACCCCTGTGCAACTGCACAGGTTGCATCAATATTCTGCTCGCTCCTAATATAAGATCACATTCCAACCACATGTTCATAGTTGTACAAACCCTGGCTAATTCATCTAAAGCTTATAAATTTCAGATCAGTTAACGTGATTTCCTGGAAAGCCTCATTTGCTTTATCTAAGAAATAAGAAGTTTATTGATAAGCATGTTTAAAGGGGTTGTTCAAAATTATTTTAAAGGGATTTTTCAAAATTGGCAGCAGGGCAGGGGATGGAATTACATAGTAGACTAACAGATACTCACCGCCTGAAGTGCCTCCCCGCTCCAGTGCTGAGGCCCCCTTTTCCGCAGCAGATCCTGCATCATGCCGTTCATCGTTCACGTGGCGCTGCAGCCCATTGCTGGCCTCAGCTGTGTTACTGCCATAAAAGGAATGTGACCGCTGAGGCTAGTGAATGGCTGCAGTGGCACGTGACTGCTGAAGTATCTTCTGGGACCGGAGTGGTGGAAATTGGTACCTAATTGCTGGAGCGTGGAGCACTTCAGAGGATGAATATCTGTTAGTTTACTGTGTAATTCCATCCCGTGCTCTGCTGCCAATTTTGAAAAATCCTAAATTTTCTTTAACTAGGAAAGTCTTGTAAGAAATTAACAGTAACCTCATGATGCACTATATTCATGTATCTATTTATAATCCATCCACCGTGAATTAATAAATGGTTTAATGAATTGATTTAGCAGTAACTATACAAATAAGCTACAACATTTGCAGCTCTTACGTGGTACTCAGATGTGTTTTATTTGCTTTGGGCCTACAACTCGACCTGTGACATATAGAGAACACACACACTTTTTCTGATGGGTTCTATCCAGTCCAGCGGTATTGCTCTCACTTTTCAACAAGTTCCTATATGCACTGCTTGATGCAAAGTCACATGGGGACCCCAAAATATGGGCAGTCTAAAATAACTAACTATATATGTGTGCAAACGTCTATGCATATATACTGGAGTAAACATATGTGGACGATATTAATAAGAAAAAGAAAAATCTGCAGTTCAAACAACGTATTTAATAATATGGCTCAATGTAATATTATGTGAAAAAGAGTCTTAACAATAAAAAGTAATATACAGACTATGTAGTTAAGAGATGTTCTGCATTAACAGGAGAATCAGCTGTTCTTCGCAGCACCACATCCAGGCGGAGGAAATACCACACATTCTTCCTCACAAAATAGATTTAGTCACACTTTCCACCCAAGCAGCTTAACGAAAGACTCAATGATTTACTAGCTTTGGTGCTGATTTACTTTTAGATGCAACTGCTTGGCTCTTGTTAGTATAATATTTAAAGCTGAACGACAACTGAATATAAGTCATCACAGCATAGGGCGACCTGTGCACTGTGTAGATCACAGGGTTACGAGAAAGTTATAACCATGACAAAATCAGGTGATGCAAAAATGAAAAAAGGACCTCTCACAATGACAGAGGCATCTAGAAGTATATATACCATGCATGCGTTGTAGTGAAAAAAATGTGACAAAACAAAAAACATATCATCATGTTCAAAAATGGAGATTGTAGGTAAAAGGCAATAAAATACAATTGTAGATCCCTTCAAAAATCCATCATATTATAATATTCAGTGGGTAAATCTAATCTTAAATTAACCAGAGTTCTTCTAATTACTTATGAGCTATGATTCTCACGCATTCACTACAGGAGAGCTCTATGAATAGTTGTAGATTGCCAGCTTGTATTGGTAGGAAGGTCTGTCCTCACTTATTTATTTTGCGCTGTGCCTTTGTCCTGTGCCTTTCTCATATTATTCTATGAATTACTGCGCTGTTTTATGTAAGTTTGTTATCGTTGCATAAAACTTTTATGATGTACAACTACACAATTTATTGGTGCTATGTAAATAAATAAAAATCTTCCAGACTAGATTGACTCGTGGTGTTGTAGTAAAAGTTTATAGGATATCTCCAATAGCAAAATGACCATGTGCCATCATTTACAAAAAAGTAGTGAAAAATATTTGATCCGAAATTAGTTTACCAGTCTCCAACACACAATTGCTGGCTCATGTTTGCATTTTCTGAGGAAAGCACCGTCACACTGGAAACTTGTAGCATCTGTCTTGTAAATCTGCACCTGCTGCCATGTTTGGCCTGCGCTCCTTTTCTTAAACAGTCACACATTCTGCCCATACTAGTACAGTACTCTCAGGATCCTTCATTACACAGATTGAGACATGATAGACTGTAAATCTACAGCAATGACAAAAACACTCCCAAGACACGTCTTAACAAAAAGATATAGTTTGGTGCATAGAATGTGACAATAGATGGGTGCGAATAAATGCTATAAAGAATGTGTGTCTATGGAATGTGTAAGCAACTTGATAAAAAAAACACAAGTTGATTGCATACAGTAGGTGTATTATATGATAACTGTGACCTGTGATATCAAGCGCAAAAAGATAGAAGGCCTATTTAAGAAGTGGTGATGCACTTTCAGCTAGTTAACTTAAATTATATGTATACGTGACAAAATTCCTGGAAGGCTATAACTACACTGTCAGCAAACATGACACTTTCATTATTTCTTTGGACTAAAAGGGATATCACAATCTCATTAATCATGTCTCAAATGGCAACTAACCTAAATTTATTAACTTCACTTTATACCTTTATTTTTCCAAATGCTACTCTTCTCCAGATATTGGGCCTGTGACACCCTTGCTCACCCTCTTTGTTTTCTGCTTGTTTCTTAGGGTCACAGCCACTGCTGCGATCCTGCAGTGGTGGCCGCACTTGCGATGTTTTCTTGCCAGGTTCCGTTGAAGAGGGTGGCCAGGGTCTCGGGAGCGCGCCTCCTGGAGCATGCGCATAACCCCTCCCCCCCGGCCTGGCCACCCCTCTCCAGCTCCATTGAGTTATTAGGATAGCTCCATTGCATGCGTTGTAGCAGCCCTGGAGCCATTGAACATAGCTGCCGACCACACGTAGCCTGACACACTGCCGATGCTGCTATGAGGATTGTATATGGCAGCATTGGAAGTGCGCACGTTCAGGCCAGCAGCAAAATTACATTATCACATCGCTTCTGGCCTCAACTATCAAACAAACCAGCGAGTGGAGGGATGTGGTGGCCATAATACGAAGGTTAATGGGGAGATGGGCCAACCATTAATTATTGTTAGGGTGACCTATTTGTACTAATTTTAAGGATTCTTAGAGTGTTTGTCAGATTGGCTTAGGCTTGTAGATATTTCATGGTTTTGAAAAAGGACCTGAATCATAACTATACATGTATAAACAATATATGTATGTTTAATTTAATTCATTTTGGGAAGCAATTGTTCTTTAGGCTGATAGCAACATGAATGCATTAAAGGGGTGTCTCATGAAGACAACCTCCTTTTAACTAGAAGCCCTTTGTTGCCGATCGGAAAAGATTTGCCTGTCTTCGACGTGCTGGGTCTGCCAGATCCATTCTAGCTCATAGAAGGAGGCCCCAAAAGGGAAACATACTTTTATGACGTCCCTATGAGAGACGACATATGAACAGGTGTTGTCTTTATGATTCCGATACTATGGTTACAATCTTGGGTTTGCTCTGTTCCTAGACCTTTAATTTTCAACTATTTTGGATTATATGCATTATAGCGTACCTATCATTATAATATAATTTTTAGGTTTAGGCAAAAATCAGTAGTGCATGTGAATGAAATGTTGGAATATATATCCTATCAGGGGAAATTGGCGTCTTCTTCTAACCTGACCAGAAGCCTGTAGTTCCGCATTCTCTTTCTGTAGGCTCCCTGTAAATGATCATTCCTCCCCCCTGGTTGTCTAGTGTGAATATGAAACAGTACAGACTAGACAAGAAACAGGGTATGTAGCAGCAGCTTCTCCGCCTTCGGGAGTCCATAAATATATGATAAAACTCTGTTGAATCTGTCAATTTTGGTTGGATGAACTTGCTACCTAATGTGTATAGGAGTGTCCTCCACGGCAGATGTTGGGGGAAAGAGGAAATGGGCATGTTAGATTTCAATATGGAAATCCTTTGTTCCTGCAGGATATACAGCCGAGTGTACATATGTATAGAGAAGTGTGGTGGAATAACTGTCGACCACATAAGCTACTGTAAGGGTATGTTCACACTCAGTGTTTTCAGGCGTTTTTTAAATGCCTGAAAAAATGGAAGCTGAACACTTCCGAACATCTGGCCATTGATTTTAATGTGAAAAACAGCATTTAGTTCAGACGGTGCCTTTTTCTACGTGGCCGTTTGAGAAAACAGCGTGTAAAAAGACGCCCAGTAAAAAGAAGTGTATGTCACTTCTTGAGCCGTTTTTGGAGCCTTTTTTCATAGTGTCAATAGAAAAACAGCTCCAAAAACAGCTAAACAAAAAAGCCTCAAAAAATGTTTGATGCTATAAAAATGTCTGAAAACAGCTTCCTATTTTACAGCCGTTTTTACTTAAGTGTGTGAACATACCCTAAGTACTGCATTTCAACATGCCCAACCCTTTATTGTCAAAGGAGATACGGCCAGAGATGTCTGGAAGCAGCTTAATGCTCTCTCCCCATTGAAAACACATGCACAATCGGCCAAACCAGAGAATGGATGTGCATGGGATGGTTGGGAGGAATAGCTATCAGCCGAACAGCTATTCAAGGAGTATGGCCACCTTTAGTGTTTAGTGAGGGGGAGCAGAAGAGGGAGACATTTGGTTGACTCATAGCACACAACAGAGCTCTTACATCACACTCGGAAGAGGCCGTTCACTGAGCAAGCATTGAAAGATCCAAAGTAGGCAGCTTAAACACAGCTTTTCTAGCAAAATGTAGGGGATGAGACAGCACCAGACTTCAACGGCCAGTAAAATAAAAGTGCGTACTAGTGGAAGGGTCCTCACTCCCAACCATAGAATCCATAGAGTAGCGGTGGCTAGGGAGCTTGACAAAGACGCTATTATTGTAACAGGTGGAAACGTTGCTCCTTATCTGTATGCTGTTTTGGCCACAATAAGGGCTTATTCAGACGAACGTATAATACGTCCGTGCTACGCACGTGGTTTTCACGCGCGTCGCACGGACCTATATTAATGAATGGGGCCGTTCAGACTGTCATTGAATTTCACGCAGGGTATGTGCGCTGCGTGAAACTCATGCCATGTCTTATATTTGCCAGTGTTTCGTGCTGCACGCACCCATTGAAGTCAATGGGTGCGTGCAAATCGCGCTCGGCACACGGAAGCACTTCCGGGTGCCGCGCGTGATGCGCGCTACAGTAGTCAAAACTATGAATGGAAACACAAAACCAGAGTGTCATCATGATGCCGGCTGCGTGAAAATCACACAGCCGCGCACCATATGCTGATGACACACGGACCTTTTGCGTGCGCAAAACGCCGCATTTTTTTGCGCTCGCAAAACGGACACGCTCGTGTGAATACGGCCTAAAGGAAATATTTTGAACAAGAATGCTGTCGCCATCGCTACTCTATGTACAACATTTCTAGCGGCGCTACATCTAATATACATCTTCAGGTGCCTGAAGAAAGTTCTTTTGCAACAATAAGTGCTTGTTAAAAGTTTAGTTTTATATAGTTGCTTAAAGCTGTTACATTAATCATTTTGATGGCTATGGCCTATACTATGCCTATAATAAGGACTTGGTAACATTTTTCATATAATACAATCTGATTATGTATTTATTACTCAGGAAAGTATCTCTACCTGTCGTCAGGCACATATCATGTTCAAATACGAAGTACGTCAAAATCTTCTAGCTGTGCGTTATACCGTGACACAGAATATATACTTCATGACTCAAAAAATACAAAATGAGATATAGATAACTTTTGTACCCTTCTTAACAACTAAGTTAGAATCAAACTGCATCTTCATACAATTCTAAATTGTTGTAATCTCATAATAAATTGTGCCTGCTCATGCTTTAAAATTTGGGATAAGAATAATAGAATATTTCTAAAGACCATAGGATTCTAAAATTGGTTCTTGTTCAAACTGCAAGGTGCCTTTCATTCAAAAGAGTAGAAAATGTGGTTACATGTTTAGGCATATATAGATTAATAGACAAATGGCCAGGCGTATACCGGTCTAAATGTTATAGGAAGTGCAGAATGTAGTAGACGCAGTGTTTTCAGATGTAATTCAGGCGTTTTACGCCTCTAATTATGCCTTAAATAACGCCCCTAATACGCCTACAAACATCTGCCCATTGCTTTCAATGAGTTTTATGGTGTTCTGTTCCCACGAGCCTTAATTTTACATGTCGCTGTCAAAATACGGCGCGTAAAAAGACGCCCACGAAAAAGAAGTGCATGTCACTTCTTGGGACGTTTTTGGAGGCGTTTTTAATTGACTCCATTGAAAAACAGCTCAGAAAATCGAAAATCGCGAGTAGCTTCAAAAAGGTCTGAAAATCAGGATCTGTTTTCCCTTGAAAACAGCTCCGTATTTTCAGACGTTTTAGTCTAGTGTGTGAACATACCCTTATTAAGCCACTCGCGTTTTTTCGCAGCGTTTCTTACCGCCGTTTTTGGAGCTTTTTCCAATAGAATCCATGAAAAACGGCTTCAAAAATGGCCCTGTAATGGCAGGAAGGAGGTGAAGGGAAAGTGAGCCCTAATCTACCCACCGCCCTGTCCCTGCCTACTTGCAACGACCCGCCCTAGGCGACGGGGTACAACTGGGCGGCGGTCCCTACGCTGTCTAAGTGCACGGGAGAACAAACAGGGAACACGCAAGGGAAGGGGCAGTAGCCCACGGAACGCCGCGAGGAAACGAGCGGTGAAAGAGTTGTCAGGACCAGGATGAAGTGGAGTATACCCAAGTGAGCACGGAGGAGGAAGCAAGCCGGAGGCAAAGCAAAGCGGGTTAAGCAGGACAGCAGCAAGGCAGAAGCACGGCAGAAGCAGGCTGGAGCAAGCAGCAGTGGGGCCAGGAATCCAAAAGAATTACAAGCACTGAGGAGGAGAACACGGCAGGTAATAAAGGACAGGGGGCGGAGCTAACTCCGACTGACCAGGCCGCGATAGGCTCTCCCACTCCTGAGCCTGCCACCCTGGTTGGTGGGAGATGGTGTCAGTCGAACAGGTCTGGCCTCAGGTGTGGATTGATTAATCCCAGGAGTATACCTAGACGTAGTACCTGGCAGATCCCTAACAGGCCCAAGAAGTGACCTGCACTTTTTTTTCGCGGCCGTATTTTTACGCGGCTGTTTTTCAAAACGGCCGCACAAAAAACGGCCCATCGGAACAGAACGCCGTTTTTCCCATTGAAATCAAAGGGCAGATGTTTGGAGGCGTTCTGCTTCCGATTTTTCTGCCGTTTTTCTGGAGTTTACGGCCCGAAAAACGGCCGAAAATAGGCCGTGTGAACATACACTTGCAAGTAGACTCAGAAACAAAATGTAATGTACAGTTCTTAGCA
This sequence comes from Rhinoderma darwinii, assembly GCF_050947455.1. Taxonomy (NCBI): domain Eukaryota; kingdom Metazoa; phylum Chordata; class Amphibia; order Anura; family Rhinodermatidae; genus Rhinoderma; species Rhinoderma darwinii. The sequence goes on along the minus strand of NC_134690.1, from coordinate 194,538,739 downwards.
GATATTGTCCTGTTGTCCAGCAAAGCTAATTTCATGTATTCTATATTTCATTGAAACAATTCAGCCTTCAGAATAAGGAGCAATTTTCTAGTTAACTTCACAAATATGTTAGTTCTTACGTCTGTGACAAGTAAACAGGAAGAAGAACATTTCCTCCTGCTGCTGGCAAATGAGAGGAGGAAAATGCAGATAGAATAAACAAAATCAATTATTTATTGAAATGACTTGTGTCACAGCATTACATGAGTAATCAAAGGCAGAGTTGATGAGCAAATCTCAAAGTGATATAGAAAGGCAGTGTCCACACATCCATCAATATCATAGCAAATTATGAATCACTTCTATGTATCTTTCTTGCGATATTGTAATTGAGATACCTACGCACAATAGAAATTGGAACCTTCTACAGGGTGGGCCATTTATATGGATACACCTAAATGAAATGGGAATGGTTGGTGATATTAACTTCCTGTTTGTGGCACATTAGTATATTGGAGGGGGGAAACTTTTCAAGCTGAGTGTTGACCATGGCGGCCATTTTGAAGTCGGCCATTTTGTATCCATCTTTAGTTTTTTCAATTGGAAGAGGGTCATGTGACACATCAAACTTATCGAGAATTTCACAAGAAAAACAATGGTGTGCTTGGTTTTAACGTTACTTTATTCTTTCATGAGTTATTTACAAGTTTCTGACCACTTATAAAATGTGTTCAAAGTGCTGCCCATTGTGTTGGATTGTCAATGCAACCCTCTTCTCCCACTCTTCACACACGGCCAGGATTGGACATTTCTTGTAGCGGGAGCCCGGCTGTCAGTCACAGCGGGCTCCCACGGCGATCGCGCGGGCACCCCTTCTCTGCCTGCACGATCTCCTTCACGTACATGCACGGCGGAATGCGCTAATGGCTCCATTCTATGCCGTGCATGTACGTGATTCTGCGGCAAGGGGTTAAGGATAATTAAACGGAACAAATCTATTTATTAATGGGAAAAAACGAATTTAAGTTGGTGTTACTGATCGTTTATCATTGTGTGAAGGACTTTGAATCATTTATAAAAATATATTAAAGGGGTTATCTGTGATTTTTTAATTGATGGCCTATCCTTAGTATAGGCCATCAGTATTAGATCGATGGGGATTTGATTGTCGGCACCCCCGCCGATCAGCTGTTTAAACGGTGTGTGCAAGTATGAACAAAAATAAAATCCAAAGAGCTGATATTCCTGAGGATAGGCCATCAATTTTAAAATCCCAGATAACCCTTTAATGTGTACTAATCTGTACGTTGAATAATATTTTGTGAAATGGCACAATTTTGTGTGTGTGTTTCGTTTTAGTGATATGATGCATGGAGTACTGTGAGCCTGATGAAGAAGTCAGTACAGCTAAAAAATACGCTATCTTAACCCCTTAATCACCAACGATACACCTTTTCACGACGGTCCTTAAGGGCTTTATTCTAGGCCGCCGTCTTTTCACGGCGGCCTAGTCAACGTCCTGCACGGGTCTCCCGTACAGGCTGGAGCCGGGGCTCAGCTGTCTGATGACAACCGGGCACCTGCTTTACTTCGATCGCGGCCGTTTAACCCCTCAAATGCTGCAGTCATTAGCGATCGCTGCATTTGAGTTGTTTACAGATTAAGTGAGCTCCCTCTGTCACCCATTGGGGACCCGCAAATGCAATTGCGGGCATCCGATGGGGTGCCATGGCAGCCGGGGTCCTAACAAAGGCCCGCAGGTCTGCCCTGGCTATATACCTATTAGGACGTGCCGGAGGCATGTCCTAATAGATGCCTGTCTGTTTTATACTGACAGGCAATAAGAATACCAAAGCATTATAGCAGCGATCTAAAGATTGCATAGTAAAGTTTCCTAGTGAGACTGAAAAAATTATTAATGTGAAATAAAAATTAATAAAAAGGTACACATTAAAAAAATAAAACCATTTTTTGCCATAAAAAATGGTTTTATTTAGTAAAAGTGTAAAAATAAAATAAAAACTACACATATATTGTATCCCTGTAATTGTAATGACCCAAAAAATAAAGTTATCATATTATTTAAACCACAAGGTGAACCCCGTAAAAAAACTTAAAAAAACAATGGCAATTTTTTCCCATGCCCCCCAAAAAAATTATAATAAAAGGTTAATCAATAAGTCGCATGTACCCAAAAATGGTAGCAATGAAGTCCCGCAAAAAACGAGTCCTCATATGGCAACATTGACGGAACAATAAAAAAGTTATGGCTCTTAAAAAGCGGATGTCATGAACAAATACACAGTAAACAGTGAGGTCCCTGTTCTTCCCAAACCTCTGTCCCTACCTACTTGTATGACCCGACCTAAACGACGGCGCACAACTGGGCAGCATTCCCTATACTGGTACAAGTGAAACCGACAAGCAGATAAGACAGATATAGTACGAAATAACAAAGGGTCACCTGGGAAGTACACGGAGGGAGAGGCAGGGTAATTGCGCCACGGACAAGTCCAGGCAATAAAGGCGGAGTCAGGCAGGCAGGGTCAAACCGGGAGAGTGCGGAAAAAACAAAAGTCAGAAGGCAAAGAAAAGTCAGGAGTTCAGCCGAGGTCAGGTCACAAGAAGTCAAAAAGCAAGTCACAAAGGGGAGTCTGAAACAAGGGAATGCACCAGGCAAGGAAACTCTAATTACAGACAAAGGCCAACTATCCCAGGCTGAACTAAATTAGGAGAGGGCGGGAGCTCAGGAACATCTGCCAGGCTTTGACTGGCCTGACGCTCCTGAGCTCCTATTGATTGCAGACTGCCTCAGTCTGCCAGGCCTGGCAACACCCGAGCAAGTAACTCTCGATGTCCTGGAGACCGAGGCAGCCGCAGGCAGAGCGTACATGACAGGGCAATGCAAAATAACATTATTTTAGTACAAAAGTGTTTTTATTCTGCAAAAGTAGTAAAACATAATAAAAACTATACATATTTGGTACCGCCGTAATCGTACCAACCCATAGAATAAAGGTAGCATGTTATTTATGCCACAATGTAATCGGCGTAAATGTAAAACGCATAGAACAATGGCTAAATTGCTGTGTTTTTTTATATCCCCCCCAAAAAAGTTAATAAAAGTTAATTAAAAAATTCTATATACCTAAAAGCGGTACCATTAAAAAATACAACTCATCCCGCAAAAACAAGTCATCATACAGCCATGTCCACGTGAAAATAAAAATGTTATAGCTCTTTGAATGTGACGATGGAAAAACGAAAAGAATTGCTTGGTCGGTAGGGCCAAGAATTGATGCAGGAGGAAGGGGTTAAAGCAATCGAAAGTTAATGAAGTAAAATCCACTAAGTGTTGATTTCTTTATATCCATAAGAGTGTGGACACCTTTCATCTCTTTTGGTGAGTGCACTTTATTTATTCTTTTGTAAAAAATATTGATCTCCTGGTGTGAGTTCTTCCTTTATAAGTGCATTAGCATAGGTTTATTATGATTGTTAAATAATAGATTGTAAAAATTTTTATATATTATAGCGCAAGTCTGACCAAGTAATAATACTAGTAAAGGAGAGGATAGACTTCTCTTGATTGTCAGATGCAGACACAAGCAGGGGAGACAAAGTAGGATGGGGAGCCACTAACAAAATCACAGGATCTGCCCCCAATCCCTGAGATTAGAAAAAGCCACAGAATCAACAGTCGACAGATAAAGTAATCTCTTTGGAATTACCTGGATTTCTACATTGATTACTAATAAAATGTGGTCTGATTGTTATCTCACAATTCTAGACAAACACAATGTAACTTAACTAATAACACACCATAAGCAGGTGTTCTGTTCATGTCTTTCATTGAGCACATTGAGTAAACATGCACAGTACAGGGAGAAAAAGTAAGTGAACCCTTGAATTTAAAGGAAACCTGTAGATCCTATTTTAACAAATATCACCTCCACCAAATATTTTTTGTAGTTGCAAATAAGATTTGCACATCGTTTAGGGGGAATTTTGGACCATTCCTTCCTGCAAATATGTTGCAGTTCATCAATATTTCTGGGATGCTTTCCATGCACATCCCTCTTCAGGTCATTTCACAGCATCTCAATAGGGTTAAGCTCAGAACTCTGACTCGGTCATTCCAAAACACAATTTTTTTTTCTCAAGGGTTCAGAGGCACGCAACTAGATTATTAAATGGGATGGGAGGTGTCGCTTACAATGAAAGGCTAGAAAAATTGGGCTAGCTCAGCTTGGAAAAAAAAGTCTTAGGCAACATGCACACGTTGTGTATTTTGCTGCGGAAAATATGCAGCAAAACAGAAAGAAACCGCAAGAAATTTGCAGGAAAAAAACGTACCTGAAGTTGCTGCGTATTTCTGTAGAACTACAGGGATAGAATTCGCAAGTGGAATCGCAAGATAAATTGACATGCTGCGGATTTGAAAATACGCACCGCAGGTCAATTTACGTCCCGAAAAATACAACAGCGTGGACGTGAGATTACAAGAAATCTCATTGGCTATGCTGGTACTGTATTACATTGCGGTTTTGCCGCATGGAAATACTGCGAGAAAACCAACACGTAATAAGCATCGTGTGCATTGACCCTTAGAGGTGATGTTATTAATATGTATATGTGTGGTTAATGCAGAGGACTAGCACATGATCTGTTCCAAGAACTTTACAAAGGACCAGGGGACATTCATTGGGTGTGGAAGACAGTAGTTTCAGACATCAATGTAGAAAAGGGTTCTTTACAGTTAGAGTATTCAAGCTATGGAATGCCCTACCCCAAGAGGTAGTGATGGCAGATACTGTGTCAGCATTTAAAAAAAGGCTAGATGATTATTTATTGATGGCATTGAGGGGTATAATTAATCAAGCAATGAATCACGGGTAATTTATTGAGAAAGGTTTAGACTTGATGGACCTGTGTCTTTTTTTCAACCTTTGTAACTATGTAACCATTCTTTGTTGATTTACTTGGGTGCTTAGGGTCATTGTCTTGATGCATCACTCAACATCTCCACAGCTTGAGGTCATGGACTGATGCCCTTACATTGTTCTGTAAAATGTTTTGATACACCTCTTTAATTAATTGTTCTCGTAATGATTGCAAGGCATCCAGGCCCTGAGACAGAAAAGCAGTCCCAAAACATGATGCTCCGTTCACCATGCTTCATTTGGTTTTTCTATATCTCATGATTACCCTTTGTGCTCTTGGAGTGATCTTAACAGGACACCTACTCCTAGGGAGAGTAGCAACAGTCTTGAATTTTCCATTTGTAGACAATATGTCTAACCGAAGATCACAGATTTTTAGAAATGCTTTTGTAGTCTTTTCCAACTTTATACGTCTCTATAACATGACTTCAGAAAGTTGTTATCCTTGAAGCATGGTTCACACTAATCAATCGTTCTTGTCAAGAACAGATTTGTCAGTAACCAGGCTTTGTGTGCCTTTATTTAATGGGCAAAGCACCTGTGAAGCACTCACTTCCAATCTCTTCTCCTTGATTCAAATACCTTTTGCCAAGGTTCACTTACTTTTTCTCCCTACAGAGGGGATGTTTACTTAATGTGCTTAATAAAATACATGAACAGTACCACTGTTTGTGTGTTATTAGTTTAGTTAGGTTGTGTTTGTCTATAAGGGTATGTTCACACGCTAGCTGGCTTTTACGGCTGAAATGACAGACTGTTTTCAGGATAAAACAGCTGCCTCGTTTCAGCCGTAAAAGCAGCTCCTCGTATTATGCGAGGCGTCTTTGACGCCTGTAATCTTGAGCTGCTCTTCATTGAGTTCAATGAAGAACGGCTCAAATTACGTTGCAAAGAAGTGCCCTGCACTTCTTTGCCGAGGCAGTCAATTTACGCGTCGTCGTTTGACAGCTGTCAAACAACGACGCGTAATTTACAGGTCGTCTGCACAGTACGTCGGCAAACCCATTCAAATGAATGGGCAGATGTTTGCCGACGTATTGTAGCCCTATTTTCAGGCGTAAATCGAGGCATAATACGCCTCGTTTACGTCTGAAAATAGGTCGTGTGAACCCAGCCTAATTTTGACTTAGATAACAATCAAACCATATTTTCTTAGTAATCATTGCACAATTCCCGGTAACTTTTTCCTCCAACTGCATGTAGTGTAATGCAGGACCATCACTTTAGGGATGGCTATTTTAGTAAAAAGCTTTACTCTGGTTTCACAGGCCCCATAGCAATGGATTTATTAGCATCTATGGCTAATAAATGCAGAATAACACTAATAGAAAGATGGGAGGAACTGGCCAGGATGGCACATTTCTGAGTATAGTTTCCAATACAAGCAACACCTTTTGCTACTTTGTTACCATAGTAGCAGGCAATAGAGCCCTTGGAAAGAGGGGACCCAGCCCTAGTTGGTCTTATACAACCTGTGCAGTAGGCTGCTCTCTAGAGGAACTTGTTGTTCGCAAGCAAGAGTGTGGAAATCTAACCCAAGGGTCATGCAAAGAGAGTGAAGGGGAAAACAAACAAGAGGTTCTTCTGTCCTGGGTGGTGAACCTGACACTATAATTAGGGGGCCTATTTTGGTATTTGAACATTGTCACTGTTTGCTACTGCTATTCTTTGGCTTCAGACCTTCTAATTTAAACGTTTAATTGAAAATGTAAGCATTGCATTATTAATCTGCCTTTATATTTAATATTAATCTAACATAATTCAACTATATAGTACATTTATAGGTCAAGCCAAACTGAAATGTGAAATGAAAGCAATTCAGTAAGATTTATTATTATGTCCATTTAGACATTTTATAGAATTCACCGTAACGTTATGTTTATTGGTTCATTGTAAAAGCTATTTAATCTGTAGACAAAAAAAAAAAAAGTTTCAGAGAAAAGAAAAAACATTTTTGGAATCTGTCTCACAAAGGGTCAGAGGTTTCTTCGCTGTGCCAAGGCTGATGTTGACCTTTGGGTGCACTTTATGTGATAACAGGCTAGATTTATTATTATGTCCATTTAGATTAAAAGCTTAGCATTTTAAAATCCATTAAAATGCACAAACAGAAGTGACTTTTTAACATTTCTGTATGAAATAGTAGTATGCTTTAAGAGTAGCTTGTTTACAAACTGTATTCTGGTTGCAATGTACACACTGAGAATTATGCCTACCCATGTGGAATCATACCTTTGTATCCCTCCATAGCATCTTCATTGCCGAGAAAATGACTGTTATTGTGGTAAGCAAATGAGGTTGCAAGTGCCACGTGAGTGGTCCCAATCCCAGAAAGTTCTCCAGGTGTTGCTTTGCAGCCCTACCCAATTCCTCCCCCTAGGTGTTGATTGGCGACTCCAGCATTGTGCCATGTCATCATGTGCAGCAAGTAGCACAACGATGGAGCTGTCAATCTACACCATGGGTGAGGTGTTTAGTGACCAGAGCACTTGCCAGGCTTGGAACTGCCCTCTTAGCAAGTGGTTCCCAACTTGGGTGCCGTGGCACCCTGGGGTGCCGTATGAACTGTCCAGGGGTGCAGCGACACTCCGCTCATCCACTGCCATAAGAAAAGAAAAAGAAAAGCTTTTGCCTGCAGCAGACGTGACGCACAAACGTCTGCTACAAGCTCCGTCCCCGACGCTTTCTTCCTCAACTATGCTTGTAGCAGACGTGACGCATGCACGTCTGCTACAAGTACCACCTACCACTTTCCGCCAGAACAGCCTGACGGAGGGAGAGGTGCCATTAAGCTGTGGTCCTGGGCAGTGTAAGGCCTCATTTACACGAGCGTGTGCGTTTTGCGCAGGCCAAAAAAGAGAAGCAATTTTCGCGCAGCCGCCATTATAGAGATGAGGCTAGTCGACGTCAGTCACTGTCCAGGGTGCTGAAAGAGTTAACTGAACGGCAGTAACTCTTTCAGCACCCTCGACAGTGAATTCCGATCACCATATACAGCAACCTGTGAATAAAAAAAAGACGTTCATACTTACCAAGAACTTCCTGCTTCCTCCAGTCCGGTCTCCCGGCCGTTGCCTTGGTGACGCGTCCCTCTCTTGTCATCCGGCCCCACCTCCCTGGATGACGCGGCAGTCCATGTGACCGCTGCAGCCTGTGATTGGCTGCAGCCTGTGCTTGGCCTGTGATTGGCTGCAGCCTGTGCTTGGCCTGTGATTGGCTGCAGCTGTCACTTGGACTGAATTGTCATCCCGGGAGGTCAGACTGGAGGAAGAAGCCGGGAGTTATCGGTAAGTCAGAACTTCTTCTTTTTTTTACACGTTCATGTATATTGTGATCGGAAGTCACCAGTTTAACTCTTTCAGCACCGTGGACAGTGACTGTCTCCTGACGTCGCGTACCGGAAAATTTTTTGCCGGGTTCGGTCAAAACGAGTTCGGCCGAACCCGGTGAAGTTCGGTGCGCTCATCTCTAATTTTCATGTATATTGTGATCGGAAGTCACCAGTTTAACTCTTTCAGCACCGTGGACAGTGACTGTCTCCTGACGTCGCGTACCGGAAACATTTTTGCCGGGTTCGGTCAAAACGAGTTCGGCCGAACCCGGTGAAGTTCGGTGCGCTCATCTCTAATTTGACACTCCGTTTGGATGTTTGTAAACAGAAAAGCACGTGGTGCTTTTCTGTTTACATTCATTCTTTTACTGTTGTTGCGCAAATAACGCGCGTCCCACGGAAGGGCTTCCGTGGGGTGTGCCTCATTTTCACGCACCCATTGACTTCAATGGGTGCGTGATGCGCAAAAAACGCCTAAATATAGAACATGTCGTGAGTTTTACGCAGCGGACTCACGCTGCGCAAAACTCACGGACTGTCTGCACTGCCCCATAGACTTGTATAGGTCCGTGCGAGCCGCGTTTACATTCATCCTTTTGACAGCTCTTGCGCGAATCACGCAGTTCGCACGGAAGTGCTTCCGTGCGGCTTGCGTGGTTTTCACGCACCCATTGACTTCAATGGGTGCGTAATGCGCGAAAAACGCACGATTATAGAACATGTCGTGAGTTTTACGCAACGCACTCGCGCTGCGCAAAATTCACGCATTGTCTGCACTGCCCCATAGAGTAATATAGGTGCGTACGACAAGAGTGAAAAGCACGCGCGTCGCACGCACGTATATTACGCTCGTGTAAATGAGGCCTAAGGCTTAGAAAAATGCTCATAACTTTGCAAATAATAAACGTTTTTGAAAAAAAAAAATCACACTGTAGTTATCAGCATCATAGCGCCTATTAGACTAGTTGGGAGATAGGGAATTAATAAACCGGTGACAGAGCCTCCTTCTACCAATTAATTATAATTAATTTCTGATAGGTATTATTAATGATATAGATATATGCCAGAGTAACTGGAACCCATTAGGCTTCATTGTTAAACACATCTTCTAACAGCTTGATCATCAATTTCTTATTTAAATTTTTGGCCCTCTTTAGGATGCATTAATAAAATCCTGAATAGAATTTATAGATTAAATGTAGTAATGAGATGAAAACCGGTCCTTTTTTACCCTAAAATACAGCATGTCTACTGCACAGTATTGGACCTGTTATTTATTTTTTTATTGTAAGAGGTTTAATGGTGATTAACAAACAAAATGCTGGTTTATTTTCATAACACTTACTGCATCTATTCAGGGTTACATACTACGAGCTTTGGATTCCTGTTTAATATTCTAAGTAATTCTTTATTATAAATCAAGTTTGCTTCTTACAAATTGGGGGAGATATCTGGTCAACTTGTCTGAACTTCTAAAGTGTCCAGTAAACCTTCCCCTATCTCCAAACGAAAAAGTTTTCCAAGTAAAAACACTTGGGAATTTGAAAAGGTACCTGATCTCATAAAAAATCTTTGTAGAAAAAGCTGCAGTCCAATAACTCATGTACTCATTTGGACTTAATATGGCTTAATAATTAAAATCAATCAGTAGCGCTACGAAAGGTCTAGTTGTATGTATTAATGTATTGCAGTATATCACAATTTTGACAGGCTTATATTAAGGCCTGCTTCTGGCACGGCTTAATAGGAGCATGGAGATGGAAGACCTGGGGCACCCTGCCGCCCCCTCTTTCTAATGACTTACATACCGTGGTCACTGCTAACCGCGGCATCTAAGGGGATAAAGGACTGGGATACCGCTCAAGCGGATCCAAAGTCAGATTTGAATGGAGTTCAGTTCTATTGGACTTCTGAAGCACTACTGTGTCAGATCCTGAGACCACCGGCTTATACACTGGTGGACCAGTCCAACTCTGTTTCTACTCTATCACTATTTAAAGTAGGGCTTTTCCTGATTCTAAGGAGTCATGAGTTTATGGACACTTCTTGCAGACTTCCAATTGGTACTTTTGTGGTCCATGTATTAGCCCACTAGTTCTGTTAACGTAGACTTGATAGGCATTTATACAATTCCCTTAATTTAAAGATATTGCATCACCTATATTTTTTGTATTAACTGAAACCAAATACTGAAACATATTATTTTTTTTATGTTTTTATTTTCTGATTATATATTTTATTATTCTATTTTCTGTACATGCTTATGGAGGCAGCCATTTTGCCTGAGCTGATGCAAACAGATACAGTGATCTGCTTTACAGCAACCACACAAACATATCAAAACTGTTGTTTGGAGATGACTTAAAGACTTTTATGGGAGAACATCAGGGCAGGCGGCAGGCGGTTGTCACGGTAAACAGGCAAATGATCAAGGCAGGCGACAGGGAGGCGAGGTCAAGTTCAGGCACGGTTGGTAAAAAAGAATCAAACTACAAGTCTCAGGAGAATATAGCTAGCAAACTAGGGAGGCCAACAGCATCATGGAGAGGAGCGGCTCCGGCCAGTAGCCAGAAGTTGCTGGGGACCAATACTGTAAGTATGGGGCAGCAGTAGCATGAGAAAGCGGGGGCCATTACAGGCAGATCGTGGGTTATCTACAAATAGGTGTTACCTTTTATTGTAATCCTTCCTCTGATGATGATGAGATGACTGCTGAGAAGTGATCTCTACAGAACAGGAAGTTTCAGTCTATTATGAGGCTCAGTGGACAGAGTGAAAACAGTAAGATTTTAGGCATATTTAACAATATAGATAATGACATGGAAAATGTGAAAAAATGCTACAATTTTTTTTTTTAACATTAAAACTTGATTTAAACAATGGGTCCTTTTCTAACTATTTTATTATAGAAAACAATAAAAAGAATGAAAAGTCCACATAATTGGCATTACTGCATCTGTAACGACCTATACTATAAAAATAATAAATATTTATTTATTCCGCATGGTAAACGCTGCAAAGTGAAGAAGAAGAAATTAAGAAACATTGCTAGAATAATAGTTTTTTTGTTCATCCAACCTCCCAAAAACAAATTTTAAAAGTAATCAAAAAGTCCTATGTATTCCAAATTGGTACCAATGAAAATGCCAAGTCGACCTGCAATAAACAAGCCCGCCTGTCGACAAATAAAAATGTTACTGGTTTTGGAATGCGGCGACACAAAAATAAATTATTCAGTGGAAAAAAAAGTTTTCATTGTGCAAAAGTAGTAGAACATAAAAAAATCTATATAAATTTGGTACCATCGTAATAGTAACAACCCATAAAGTTAACATACTGTTTTATATATAATGGAAAAATTGCAGGTTTTTTTTTCATTCCGCTAAAAAAAATTGTAATAAAAGTTCTACAATACGTACGTTCAATGTGCCCCAAAATGGTTCCTATTAAAATGACAAATCGTCCTGCAAAATGCAAGGTCTCATACAGCAAAATTAAAAGAAAATAAAAAAGTTATTACCGCTGGAACATAGTGAGGGATAAGATGTTAATAGTTACGTCACTAAGCTGTTAAGATGCACTTAAGGTAATTGAGTTATGCACCAATTACAGTATATTATCTTGAAACATTAATTGAAATTCTACAATAAAAATAAGTGACATTGTGGTAGGGTTTTTCTAATTTCAATGTGACTTTTAGGGGATTAAATAGAGTTTCCAGTTTTATATAGATAATACTTAAAGTGTACCTAACTTTTCAGGTAACTTTTCATAATAAGCTGTATGTACATGAGGAATAACAATATTTCTGGTTATATGCATTATTTAGCAGTTTTCCCCTCTGCAGGCTCTATCTTTAATTCTCAGCTATCATGTCTTCTATACACTACACACATAGAAGAGGAAAATCCTGCTCTCCTAGATCTATCTATTACATATGTAGAAGCTGCATCAGCATGGAGGAGATTATACAACAGTAATAAGTGGTGTAGCTAAGAATCCAGCACTGGTGTGACATAGAAATCTTACCATCACGTCTGTGTGTTTCTCTCTGCTCCTGCTCCCCTCACCTGCTCAACCCTCCCTCCCCCTCCATAGACTTACATGTAGCGTGTATGTTTCTGAGGGACACTTTCTCTCTACTCCCTCCTCCTGTTCCCCTCCCCTCTCCATAGAAAGTTATAGGCAGGCTGTGAAAAGACACACCTCCACCTTCTGCAGCCTGTCACTTCTGCTCTATAACCAAGGAAGGACCATGCTTGACAACAGGGGTAGACAGATTACAGGAAGGAAGACACCTAAGTCAATTACAAAGTTGTTTTTATATTATGTATACTGTTAGATCATCATAAGTTGTTTGAAAAGTTAATGTCCATTTAAACATTGTATAAGGTTATGCTACTTTCTGATATACTTTGTGCTTCAATTTCTGATCATTTTCATTTTGTTTGCTATCAGGGAATGAAATATTGACTACATCCAGGGATAACAGTGGTGAACTTTTCAGTTAAACAGTGATATAAGCTTTATTAACAATAAACTTAAAACCTCTGTAAAGCAGATCTTTGCCTAAGAATGACAACAAGTAGTTGAAGTACTATCCATTTATTAATCTCAAACTTAACGCATATCAGAAAGAAATTCCCTTTCTTCAAACTACAGAGGTCATAAATAGAACTCTGGGGTGCAAAATGGGGGAATTGCTTCCCGATACGCGTTACATTTGAGATCAATAAATGGATTAAAAGTTCTACGACTACTTGTTGTAATTTTCCTCGATAGGAAGCGTTGTCCAAGTTTTTTTTGTCCTCTTCTCTGCTACTGACTCTTGGCTGTTTTCTGACAATACCAGCAGACGATACACTAGAGACAGCAGCACCCATTTATTATTCTTTGTAATAAGGCTTATGGCCCATAATATTTCTTAATGACACATAGGTACCTATTTATTGTCCTTTCTTATGTATTATATATCACACTGGTCCTTTATATTTTATGGGTTCCTATCACATGAGTTGGGACACTAAACTGTCCTCATTACACAGTTATTGTTCATGATTATATTTATATATGTATATTGTTTCACTTAACATGGTTGCTTTTGCATCTTTATTAAGGATATATGAATTTATCATGGTTGCATTGCACATGCGCCCTATTTGCTATATTGCCACTCCTTAAAGTCGCTTTTGACCACTTACGATACCGGAAGCGAGACCTGGGAATGTCACTTTTGTGACATAATCTGGTTTGTCTCTGGGTTTGACTCCTTAACAGGGGAGACAACTCATTTGCGAATACTATTTTGCATTTTTTACTAGCGCTTGCGCATACATTGTCGTTATTTGATGTGTAAACAAGAAGTGGGACAGTGTGTATCCCTGAAACAGGAAGTGGGGCAGTGTGTATCCCAGTAACAGGAAGTAGGGCAGTATGTATCCCTGAAACAGGAAGTGGGGCAGTGTGTATCCCAGTAACAGGAAGCGGGGCAGTATGTATCCTTGAAATAGGAAGTGGGTAGTGTGTGCCATGTGACTGTCTTCAACTTCATGGTTCCTGTTTGGATTTGGTACCTAAATTGTGTGTGGGATGGAGTCCTTTGGGCTGAGGGGAGTCTTGTCCATGTACATCACAGCCACCACTAGTTCCACTCCTTTGCCAATTCTATGTGTCCGTTGATTATACTGTACCATTAGGGATATAAAATACAGCATTTTGTCCAAAGAGAGTTACCCCCTGATGAAGCTGTACCAACGGCGATAGGCGTGGGGGTCTAGGACCCACTCTTGCCCTCACAGGACCCGGCCTTTAATTCCACCAGCATGGTGTGGTAATCACATCTTTCCCTATCTTGCACACTGTCTTTATTTATTTGCATTGTCTTTACGTTCTATATTTGACATTGCATTTTCAGTCATTTAAATGCACATTTTTTCTGGCTGTCCTTTTTTCTGGCTGTCCTCAAGTGACATTTCTCTTGTTTAAATTCTTATGGGGTAAAAGTGGGGATCCCGTTGGCATTTATTCAGGCCAGGGACATGTGCTCTCCTTTTTTCTTAGCTTTAAATTGTTTTTTTTCCCTTTTGAGTACTGCTGTGCTCATTGTTTGTACTTTTTCATGTATATTGCAATAAAGTAATTTCAATAGAGTTTCAATAGAGTTTGAGTCAGCACTCCAAGCTTTTTTTTACATATAGTGACGTGCCCACCCTTTTTCTTTGATTCCCAGCAGCACCCATCCTGACACATTAATTGAGAATTTTGTGGCATCACACAACCCAACAAGGTGAGCGGCCTAACCCAAACTATTGTTCTCTGGCATTAGCAACCTCCATCTTTTCAGACATATTGCCATATAATGCGCTTTGCTTGTATTTTGTAGCTCTCTACCTCTGTACGACCATAGGCAAACATTTTTGAGGCCATTCAGAATTCTAGAAAACAAACATAGACTATAAAATGCTCACTGACAAACACATCGATAAACCTGAATGGAGTAGTGGAGCCCGAGGTATGTTTTCCTTAGGAACTAAAGACAATCCATGCTCACATGTCAGACCTAGATTTCACCTGCTAGCTTTAGGCAGAGAGACAATCTTATCACTTAATTTGTAAGGCTGTTCCATCCAGTCTCAGCGGCAGCACGGCTGACACATTACAGGTTAGTAAGAGGTTCTTCTTCACAGGGTTTCCATAGCAACCACTGTTTCCCACCAGGACAAGATTTTTATATGAGCTGGCAACGGTGGACATTACACATAGAAGAAGATGATGTTAAATTGAAGTTGCCTGCAGGACTTTTAATCCATGCAAAATGACACAAACTTAATCCACCTTTAAAGGGATCAACATAACTGGTTAGCTTGAAACTTTAACCAAAATTCCTCCTTTACAAAGACTCATGTATTCATAAAGTGATGCACCTGCACCAGTATAAGCTAAGTGAAGCTGGAGCCAAAAGCAACCAATAAGGTAACTGCTCTGAAAACTTAGATCTCAAATTTAATTGGTCACTAACGGGTCTCCTAAACTCTTCTTTAGACTTGTTTTTGATAATCCACTAGGTCCTATGTATACTGTGCTTACAGTACATATTATGTTGTGGACTGAAAATTGTTATATGCATTTTAAATTCACGCTGTTCACCGAGTGGCATAAATAACATGCTACCTTTATTCTTTGAGTCAGTACGATTACGGCGATACCACATATGTATATTTTTTTTTATGTTACGACTTTTGCACAATAAAAACACTACAATTATTTGGTTTTGCATTGCTGCATTCCAGGAGGCATAACTTGTTTCATTTTCTATCGATGTTGCTATATGTTGGCTTGTTTTTTGTGAGACGAGACATAGTTTTAATTTTTATCATTTTGGGGTACATGGGACTTATTGAACACATTTTATTATTTTTTGGGGGCAATGGAAAAAATAGCAGTTCCGCAGTTGTTTCTTGCGGTTTAAATAACATGTTAACTTTATTGTTCGGGTCATTACAATTGCGGCAATACCATATGTGTGTTTTTATTTTTTATTTTTATACTTTTACTAAATAAAAACACTTTATGGAAAAAAATGTTTGTTTTGGTTTTCTTTGTGCACCTTTATTAAAATTTTTTGTTTCACATGAATTAATAATTTTTTTAGTCCCACTAGGGGATTTCACAATGAGATCATTTGTTAGCTTATATAATGCTTTGCTATACTTGGTATGTAAAACTAACAGGCAGTCTATTAGGCCATGCCTCTGGCACACCTAATAGACATATAGCTAAGACTATATAGGCCATGGCAACCTATCGGTGGCCCACAATCGCATTTGGAAGCCGCCAATGGGTGACAGAGGGAGCCCCCCTAATTCTGTAAACCACTTAGATGCCGCAGTCGCTATTGACCGCAGCATCTAAGGTGTTAAACGGTTGCAATCAAAGGAAACTTCTATCGCTATTGTTGGAGGAGCCCGGCTGTCATTAGACAGCCAAGCACCCGCTTCAACCTGTAGGGGACACCCGTGCAGGATTTAGAATAGGCCGCTGTTACAGCTTGTTAGTGACCACCGTGAAAAGGCTTATCAGTGGTCACTAATGGGTTAAGGTATACCTGTTTTGATTAGCACCCCTACTGATAGCTAAAAAAAAATGCAGTCAGCCTGGTGTTGGTTAAAACAGGGTTGGAAAATGTAAGAATCCCTAGTTTTCATCCTTTAGCCTTCGTACGGAGATGTGAACTTTTCTGTAGGGAATCCCCAGGTCACAGTTCCCAGAGTAGCCACCAGTTTGAGCAAGTAGAAAAAAAGCGTTAATGGGAGGCAAAAAATAGTTGTTACTAGGTATTTGTCCAGATAGCGACAAAACTAAAGGGTAAGGCAGAAGCAGGGTCAGGGCCGGGTCAAGGGTTAAATACTGGGAAAATAACTTCAGGTGCAGAAAACTGAAGGCAGGTGAAATAAATGATCAGACAGTCATTCAATAACTGATCCGAAGACAAGCAGAAGGAGAATTCAAGAGGTATGGTCAAAAAACCAGGTCAGATGGTACACCGCACAATAGGGTACAGCACAGGAACCAGGTTAGACAAACTAATAACTGGCACTGAAGCCAGAACTCAGAAGCAGTAGCGCTCTGATTCGCCGGACAGCCTGTTCTCTGATTGACCTGGCCCAGTGCTGGAGCGAGGACAGGTGAGTATGTTACAATACTTGTATTCAGTCCTATGTAGGAAGCTCCATCATTATTAGAATCAGTTAATGTGTTGTCTTGCAAAATGACAGCAGAGTTCAACAATCACAAGAAGGTACTTCAGAATGAAGTATATGTATGAATCATAAGCACTACGGATACATCACTCCAGAGGATGGAGAACCGTCATGAATCAATCTTGTCTCATCAACTAAACCAATGTAGAATTATCAAATATCACTCAGAAAATATATAAAAAAGTCGACTATAATGTTAATCCTTTAATGACCAAGCTATTTTTTACATTTTTCCTTCGTCGCATTCCAAGAGCTATAATTTTATTTTTGCGTCGACATAGCTGTATAAGGTCTTGTTTTTTGTGGGACAAATTGTATTTTTTAATAGCACCATTTTGGGGGACATATTATTTATTGATTAACTTTTTTTGGGTGGGGAATAGAAAAAAAAAGAAATTTCACCACTCTTTTTTTGCATCCTAAATCTATGTCGTTTACCATGTGGTAACACAATAACTTTATTCAGCGGGTTGTTATTGCAACGATACTAAATTTGTATAGATTTTGTGTGTTTTACTACGTTTACACAGTACAAACACTTTTTTTGCCAAAATTATTTGTTTTTTGTGTCTTCATATTTGAAGAGCCAAACGTTTTTTATTTTTCCGCTGATGCAGCTGTATGAGGATTTTTTTTTTGCGGGACGACTTGTAGTTTTTATTGCCACCATTTTGGAGTAGATGCGACTTTTTGATCACTTTTTATCACATTTTATTTTAAAGCAGGATTCACAGAAAACAGCAATTTTTCCATTGTTTTTTATTTTATTTTTTTTACGGCGTTCACCGTGCGGGTTAAATAATGTAATAGCTTTATAGTTGGGTTCGTTACAGACTTTTATAATACACTGCAATACTTTTGTATTGCAGTGTATTACTGCCTGTCCATTTAAAACGGACAGGCATCAGCTAGGTCATGCCTCTGGCATGACCTAGCAGGCATTCACTACAGGCAGACCTGGGGGCCTTTATTAGGCTCCCAGCTGCCATCGGAGACATTGGCGACCTTACCGCCGGGTGTCGGTGGGAGAGAGAGGGAGCTCCGTCCCTCTCTCCAAACCAACTCAGATGTGGAGCTCGCTATTGAGCGCCGCACCTGAGGGGTTAAACGGGTGAGATCGATACTGATATCGATCTCACCCGTTTGAGCAGGGATGCCCCCAGCCCTCAGCTACGTCTGGTAGCTGAGAGCAGGGAGATTTAACGGCTCCCTGCTCTTTTTATTCATTCTGATGCAGCGCCATGAAAAGGCTTATGCAGCAGAATAAAGCCCATTAGTGGCCGCCGTGAAAAGGCGTATTGGTGGTCACTAATGGGTTAAGAGTCTACGGGACTGTATTTCCAATAGTCAAATCTGCAGCTCAGCTTAATACTGTTAATTCAACCCGACTGAAGATTCTTAAGGGGGAAAAACCATCGAGATGAGAAAGAAAACCATCCTCAAGGAAAGGGCAAAAAAAAATCACAGTGCCTGAAATTGGACCTTAGGGAGTACAAATATGAATAAATAGAAGCCTTTAGTAAACATAAAGATGTCATGACTTTGCTGTTCTAAACATGGAGAAATTATGTATTATGTAGTTGAGAAATAATTAATTGCCTTCCTGGAATCCTCCCACTCTCCACAATCTCTCCAACTATTAATCATTAGTACGACTACAGAAAGGAGCTGAAGGAGGCAAAAGAGATGTTGGCTGCCTAATTGCCATTACAATATATAGCAGATCATTCCATATTAGCAAATCCAACTACATCTTACTGTTCTCAGCAGATCTACAGAGGAAGCTGTAAATCATATTCTGCTGCAGATGCTCTTGATACTTCAAATATCACAGGATTATTTGTTACAAAGCCCATGAACCGGTGTAGTGAAGTGTAATGAATTATTGTGAGCCGGGGCTTCATTGTTTAAAACACAAGTTAATCATTAATTGAAATCGTTATGCAGACAATGAGGATAAATGGTTGAATGTAAAATTGTAGCCGACTAAGCAGAGAATTGAGAATACTAGAATTGTATTGGTAAGTAGGTCAATTTAATTAAGGTAACTGACTGCAAACCCGTGTAGATCCTGGTGATCTATAACTGAAACAATTTTCTAAAGTATAGCAATTTTGTAAGACGGTTACTGTAATAAGCTAATGATATGTAACTGAAATAGCTAACTATATATGAATTGATCATGCTGCCATATATTTAAATGAAGATACAGTGGAGGAAATAAGTATTTGATCCCATGCTGATTTTGTAAGTTTGCCCACTGTCAAAGTCATGAACAGTCTAGAATTTTTAGGCTAGGTTAATTTTACCAGTGAGAGATAGATTATATAAAAAAAAAAAAAGAAAATCACATTGTCAAAATTATATATATTTATTTGCATTGTGCACAGAGAAATAAGTATTTGATCCCCTACCAACCATTAAGAGTTCAGCCTCCTCCAGACCAGTTACACGCTCCAAATCAACTTGGTGCCTGCATTAAAGACAGCTGTCTTACACGGTCACCTGTATAAAAGACTCCTGTCCACAGACTCAATTAATCAGTCTGACTCTAACCTCTACAACATGGGCAAGACCAAAGAGCTTTCTAAGGATGTCAGGGACAAGATCATAGACCTGCACAAGGCTGGAATGGGCTACAAAACCATAAGTAAGACGCTGGGTGAGAAGGAGACAACTGTTGGTGCAATAGTAAGAAAATGGAAGACATACAAAATGACTGTCAATCGACATCGATCTGGGGCTCCATGCAAAATCTCACCTCGTGGGGTATCCTTGATCCTGAGGAAGGTGAGAGCTCAGCTGAAAACTACACGGGGGGAACTTGTTAATGATCTCAAGGCAGCTGGGACCACAGTCACCAAGAAAACCATTGGTAACACATTACGCCGTAACGGATTAAAATCCTGCAGTGCCCGCAAGGTCCCCCTGCTCAAGAAGGCACATGTACAGGCCCGTCTGAAGTTTGCAAATGAACATCTGGATGATTCTGAGAGTGATTGGGAGAAGGTGCTGTGGTCAGATGAGACTAAAATTGAGCTCTTTGGCATTAACTCAACTAGCCGTGTTTGGAGGAAGAGAAATGCTGCCTATGACCCAAAGAACACCGTCCCCACTGTCAAGCATGGAGGTGGAAACATTATGTTTTGGTGGTGTTTCTCTGCTAAGGGCACAGGACTACTTCACCGCATCAATGGGAGAATGGATGGAGCCATGTACCGTCAAATCCTGAGTGACAACCTCCTTCCCTCCACCAGGACATTAAAAATGGCCAGTGGCTGGGTCTTCCAGCACGACAATTACCCGAAACATACAGCCAAGGCAACAAAGGAGTGGCTCAAAAAGAAGCACATTAAGGTCATGGAGTGGCCTAGCCAGTCTCCAGACCTTAATCCCATCGAAAACTTATGGAGGGAGCTGAAGATCCGAGTTGCCAAGTGACAGCCTCGAAATCTTAATGATTTACAGATGATCTGCAAAGAGGATTGGGCCAAAATTCCATCTAACATGTGTGCAAACCTCATCATCAACTACTAAAAATGTCTGACTGCTGTGCTTGCAAAACAAGGGTTTTGCCACCAAGTATTAAGTCTTGTTTGCCAAAGGGATCAAATACTTATTTCTCTGTGCACAATGCAAATAAATATATATAATTTTGACAATGTGTTTTTTTTTTTTTTTTTTTATATAATCTATCTCTCACTGGTAAAATTAACCTAGCCTAAAAATTCTAGACTGTTCATGTCTTTGACAGTGGGCAAACTTACAAAATCAGCAAGGGATCAAATACTTATTTCCTTCACTGTATATAGAGAAAGCCTAAAGCACTCCAGGAACACTTGGAATTAATTTTCAAAAAATATTTTATTTTATTCCAAAAAGCATTTTTAGAAAAGCGATAACGTTTCGGCCCAACCAAGGCCTTTCTCACAATCGCTGTGTGCAGTGTTAAAAGCAGAATCGTGTACAGGCGTCTGCCAGACGCTCTAAATAGATCAGTGACACTTATCTATTTAGAGCGTCTGGCAGACGCCTGTACACGATTCTTCTTCCAACACTGCATACAGCGATTGTGAGAAAGGCCTTGGTTGGGCCGAAACTTTATCGCTTTTCTAAAAATGGTTTTTGGAATAAAATAAAATATTTGTAGAAAATTAATTCCAAGTGTTCCTGGAGTGCTTTAGGTTTTCTCTATATATCTATATTGTGGGTCCCCAAACCCGAACCTATACAGCACCATCAAAGAGTCAATTTGGAGTGCATCCTTACATATTTTATCACAGATATATTTAAATGAAGTCGCCAAACTGACACGAGTGGTAATTTTTTTTATTGCGCATGTTATTATTTTAAAATAAAAGGGAAGAATGCAAACTTGTATATTGTATACTAATGCAAATAATCATACCAGTATCAAAGGACTGGTTTAAGTAAAGAGTTTGAGTATGTTATGGTCTATATTCAACCTTAAAGGGTTATACCCATCACTGACATTTATGACATATCCAAGCGGTTGCTTGGCTGTTTCCATAACACCCATAGAAAACAATGTAGAGAACTGTGCTCATGCGTTGCCACCTCTCCACATAGACCCAAACTGGAATCGGCATTCAGCGGCCACTTTACCAGTCAGGTCGGTTAACCCCCATACCAGAACTGGGACCCGCATCTATCAGATATGCAATAAATTTCTGAGCTGGGAATACCCCTTTAATCAAATCGCTTCAATTCAATAACCACTGTACATCTCTGAATTATGGACTTGAGATTGATATTTAAAATGGTATTCCCATCTCAGACCTTTATGGCATACCCAAACTTTCTCAGCTCTTCCATAGACTTGAATGTATAGAGCCATGCACATGAGCAGCCACTTCTCTTTTCAGTGTGTGGCCGGATGCATTCGCTTCTAGACAGCTCATCTGGTTAATGGGGCCAGGGTACCCCTATTCTCCCTATGGTCCCATGCACACGACCGTAATTTTGATCCGCAATTATGGACCGTAATTGCAGATTAAATACGGTTCCATTAATTTCTATGGCCCACGGACACCTTCCCGTATATTTACGGGAAGGTGTCCGGGCCGCAGAGAGCTTCCGTAAAAAAATAGAACATGTCCTATTTCTTTATATTACTGACCGGGCTCCCTAACTTTATAATGGGAGCACAGCACACACATGCGGAACGTGATTACGGGCACGGTTGTGTGCATGGGGCCTAAGGGTGGTGACCCAGAGGATAAATCGGGTCCTGCGAATTTGCCATTTGAGATGGGAGAACCTTTGACATTATTATGACACTCATGTGTTTGGGAACTGAATAAATAACATTTCCCTAATATAGTCTTCTTATCACAATTACTCCAGTTTTAAGCACCACTATATTTGCGCTGTTCTCTAATATTTAGTGTTAACAAAATAAATTGTTGCATGAAATCATCAGAATCACATAATATTATGTTACAAGTACTTGGGAAGTAGATTCAAGAAAAGAGCAACCTTGCAACGTGGCATCTTATCTTATTGTGCTTCACAAACAACCAATGATACCAGGTAAAGGAGCCTTTCAGATTTGTTCTCTGTGCACAATTGTGTTTCCTGTCAGCACAATGCTGGATATTTATGTTCTATATCAGACAAGATAAAGAACAACTGTTACAAGCCCAGATCTTAAACAGGCTAAAAAATTGCCTTTTATCAGGCCAACCAGCCGCCAGTGCACAATGAGTATCCACAGCAGCCATAGATTTTGTATGCAGACATGCAAATGAGAATACCTTTCATTTATTTTTTAACTATGGCAGTCCTATCACTAGACCTTGTCATGAACAATTCTTTAAACAATTCTAAAAGCAGTTTTGCACTTTAATGAACATAAGTGATGTTACTAAATATCTGTTTAGCAGTCTGCACTATTTATTCCATCAAAAAAACGGAAACCTAATGGAACGAAGACAAACGGAAACCATTAGCAACGGAAGCATTTCTATTGAAATCAATGGTAATGCGAATGGAAGCTATGGTTTCTGCTTGCCTTTCCGTTGATGGGTTCCTCCGATGGAAACCCATCAACGGAAAGTGAACGCTGATGTGAACAGGCCCTAAGAGGTGATCTTATTAATGTGTATAAATATATATGTGGTCAGTACAAAGAACTAGCACATCATTTGTTCTTTCCGAGGACTCTACTAAGGGCTCTTTTACATGCGCCATTATCATGCAGACGAGCGTTTACCGAACGCTCGTTCCCGATCATTGCCCTGTGTAACGTTCGCTCGGCCCCATACATTGCTCCTTGTGAAAGGAGAAAATGAGCGCCAATCAACGAGCTGTCTACTTGACCGGCGCTCTTTTACACAGCCAATGTCAGGCCGTGTAAGAAGACCTTAAAGAGGCTCTGTCACCTGATTATAATTTTTGAGCAAGTTATGAACAATTTTAGATTTATACTAATTAGTTTCCTAATGCCCAACTGGGCGTTTTTTAACTTTTGACCAAGTGGGCGTTGTAAAGAGAAGTGTATGTGCTGACCAATCAGCGTCATACACTTGTCTCCATTCATGTCCATCTGTATTCACGAGATCACTCTGTGCTGTCACATACACCCACATTAACTTAAATGAAGTGTCTTGAGAGTGAATGGACATTGCCTCCAGCCACGATGCGATGTCTATTCACACTCCCGACACTTCGGTAAAGTTTCTGTGGGACTTAGGCCTCGTTTACACGAGCGTATTATACGCGCGTGCGACGCGCGTGCTTTGCACGCATGTCGTACGCACCTATATTAGTCAATGGGGCTGTTTAGACGATGCGTGAATTGCGCTCAGCGCGTGTGCGCAGAAAAAAACTCACGACATGTTCTATAATCGTGCGTTTTTCGCGCACTCACGCACCCATTGAAGTCAATGGGTGCGTGAAAACCACGCATGCCGCACGGAAGCACTTCCGTGCGAACTGCGTGATTCGCGCAAGAGCTGTCAAACTCCTGAATGTAAACAGAAAAGCACCACGTGCTTTTCTGTTTACAAACATCCAAACGGAGTGTCAAATTCGAGATGAGCGCACCGAACTTCACCGGGTTCGGCCAAACTCGTTTTGACCGAAACCGGTAAAAAATGTTCGGGTACGCGACGTCAGGAGACAGTCACTGTCCACGGTGCTGAAAGCGTTAAACTGGTTCAGCACCATGGACAGTGACTTCCGCTCCGAAAATCCATGAACCTGTAAAAAAAAAAAGACGTTCTGACTTACCGATAACTCCGGTCCGACCTCCCGGGATGAGAGTTCAGTCCAAATGACAGCTGCAGCCAATCACAGGCCAAGCACAGGCTGCAGCCAATCACAGGCTGCAGCGGTCTCATGGACTGCGGCGTCATCCTGGGAGGTGGGGCCGGATGACAAGAGAGGGACGCGTCACCAAGGCAACGGCCGGGAGCCCGGACTGGGGGAAGCAGGAAGTTCTTGGTAAGTCTGAACGTCTTTTTTTATTCACAGGTTGGTGTATATTGTGATCGGCATTCACTGTCGAGGGTGCTGAAAGAGTTACTGCCGATCAGTTAGCTCTTTCAGCACCTTGGACAGTGACGGGCCTCGACTACCTCATCTCTATGATGGCGGCTGCGTGAAAATCACGCAGCCGCGCATCATGACACACGGAGCTGTCAAATGCCTTTTGCGCGTTTAAAACGCAACAAGGCTGCGTATACGCAGTGCATACGCCATACAAACGCGCGCAAAACGCAGCGTTTTTTGCGCGCGCAAAACGCACACGCTCGTGTAAATGAGGCCTTACTCACACAGCATGATCTCGCGGGATCACGCTGTGCTGTGTGAGTAAGTCCCCCAGAAACTTTACCGAAGTGTCGGGAGTGTGAATAGACATCGCATCGTGGCTGGAGGCAATGTCTATTCACTCTCAAGACACTTCAGTAAAGTTAATTTAGGTGTATGTGACAGCACAGCGTGATCTCGTGAGATCACGCTGTGCTGTGAATACAGATGGACATCAATGGAGACAAGTGTATGACGCTGATTGGTACACTTCTCTTTACAACGCCCACTTGGTCAAAAGTAAAAAAAAACGCCCAGTTTCGTATTAAGAAACTAATTAGCATAAATCTAAAATTGTTCATAACTCGCTAAAAAATTATCGTTTTTCAAAATAAAAACCACTGTTGTTATCTACGTTACAGCGCCGATCAGATTATGTAGGAGATATGGTACTTATAATCTGGTGACAGAGCCTCTTTAAAGACTAGGGGACATTCTTTGAGTGTGGAAGAAAAACGTTTCAGACATCAATATAGGAAAGGGTTCTTTACAGTTAGAGTAGTCAAACTACGGAATACGCTACCCCAAGAGGTAGTAATGGCAGATACTATGTCAGCATTTAAAAAAGGGCTAGATTATTATTTACTAAGAATTGCATTAATGGTTATAACTAATCTAGCAATGAATGATGTGTAATTGATTGAGGAAGGTTGAGCTTGATGGACCGGTGTCTTTTTTCCACCTATGTAACTATGGCAAATTTATCTATAAATAAAGTGTACAATTGTGTTCAAAGGTGAACATACACTTTATTTTGTGTTGCTTATATGCTCACGTAAATCCCTGCCCCCAATAAGGCTTACAATCAAATTATTTGTAAAGCCGTAATTCATATCATACTGTATCATTTGTAGAAAAATAATTACCATAATAATTCTTGCATCCCACCAAGTCTCTTTAGCTTCATTGGTGTGGTTTTAACCGACAGACTCATATGAAGAACATTGAGATACTGGAAAACCAAGCCCATATCAGAGTACACCATGGAAGCTGAATGCATACATTAAATATAAAGTCACTGCAAATACTTTGTTTCATTTGTACGTTTTCGAGGCGGCTGGGAGACAGATTACTAATGTGCAGAAATTGTTCTCTCTTCATAATAAACAATAAAACATCTAATTACATACAATAGCGTGATTACGATGCAGATAAAGTACTTATTTGTGGTTTTTTTTTGGCTAATGAAAATATTAAACCTTTAAATAAGGCTCATAAAATCAATTCTAATCTAGAATGGTTCTACAAAAATATTACAGGATAACAAATGTTGTGTTCTTTAACGCTTATGAAAGAGCAATATCAATATTCACATGCCTGGACCAGTTGAGCACTTCATCAAGGGCACAGAAGCAGCAGGCTCTTAATTGAAATGCATAGACATTCATTAACATTTCTAGCAATTGATGTACACCAGGTTTTGTTTGTGAATACATGAATTTGTATCATAATAACTTTTTTGTATAGTGATAAAATAATTTTTCTCTTCATTTAATCTCTTAATTTAGATATCTTTTTTCCTTTTGTGCTTGAAAAGAAATGATGACACATTTAAATGTGTGATGATCATTTACAAAGTAGTACATAGTGCGCTCTTGAATGACGATAGCCACTGAATACAGGCTCACATAGGGACTATGGTCACTCAATATGAGGACAAAAAGAAGCGGGGACAGGTGGGAGGATCACTAACGCTATGAATACATAGGATTCATAATCAAGTCTTACATATTCTTTGTAAAAGATTATTAGACAAATGGCACAATATTTTAGTTCCATTTGTCCTGGATCTGTCACTAGTTTATTAATGCCCTATCTCCTTACTAATCTAATATGCGCTATGATGCTGATAACTACAATGTGATTTTTTTATTTTTTATTTTCAAAACGTTTATTATTTGCAAAGTAAGGCCCTGTTCACACAGAGTTTTTCGACACGTTTACTGATGCGGAAACCGCGTCGGAAAACGCTCCAAAAAACTCCCGAAACTGCCTCCCATTGATTACAATGGGAGGCGGAGGCGGTTTTTTCCCACGAGTGGAAAAAACGCTCACGGGAAGAAGTAGCGACATGCCGTATGTTCGGGCGTTTACGTCTCTGACCTCTCATTGACATCAGTGGGAGGCAGAGAAATGATGCGAAAAATGGCGCAAAAAAACGTGCCAAACAGCATGCAGGCAGATCAAAATCTGCCTCAAAATTCCACATGGAATTTTGAGGCAAAATTTTCTGCCTGCAAAAAAACTCAGTGTGAACAGGGCCTTATGAGCATTTTTCTAAATATGTTAATGTGGGTCTAATAGCCAAATAGGAGGTGACTCTTTCTTTTCACTCTGGACGCTGTAATGTTTTCTGTAATACGCTGTCCAATCAGCATACAGCTTCTCCCCCTTCCCTGCCTAGCAACACAGTGTGATAATATAGTACACTGCTTCCATTCCCGACTATGTTTTCAAATGGTAATATCTCCGGTTGTGTCATAACTGCAATCCTGGTGCCATATGAAAAACTAGAATCTCATCTTTCATATGACACCAGAACCGCTGTTCTAGGTTGTCCACAGCCCAAGATATGGCTGTTTTAAGTGATCCCCCTTCCCTCCAGTCTCACTCTCTCACACTGTGTGAAGCAGCTTCATGCTGACAGGACAGCGTCAGAGGCGGTGAGGTAGCTCCACCCCAGGAGAATCGCTGGTGTTGACACCCATTTGTCAAGTATAGGCTCGTTTTGGGACAACATATTCTCTAGCATTGTCAGTGTGACAGCACCCACTAGATTAGCTAGGAGATAGGGCATCACTAAACTAGTGACAAATCCTCTGCCCTAAATTATATTAAATTAATTCTTATTATTTATATTTGCATTCCATAAATATTTATTATATTTTTAATGCCAATAAAAACCCGCTCAATGCAATAAAACAGCTTGTAGCACAAGTAATGAAAATACTGCGAAAAAAATCTAAGCAACAGCTGTCTTAATAGTTTCCCTATATCATAACAGAGCATTATTACTAAGTGCAAATTACCAAGTATCATTATAAATAAGAATATATTTTCAATGACATAAGTGTGGAAAGAGCTAGATTTCCAAGAGACCTGGCAGAAGAAAAAAAAGAAAAAGATAAAAATGAATAAAACAGAGATCAAGAGAAGAAAGCTGGAGAGAGATAAGAGGAAGTCTAAAACTTTCACTAGTCCCTATGCCATCCATTTTATCACTCCATCTTGGGGATAACAAATCTAAGGGGCTCACACCTTTACCATTGTTTTTGGGTATAATGGAAAATACTTGTTAAAGAGGCTCTGTCACCAGATTTTGCAACCCCTATCTGCTATTGCAGCAGATCGGCGCTGCAATGTAGATTACAGTAACGTTTTTATTTTTAAAAAACGAGCATTTTTGGCCAAGTTATGACCATTTTTGTAGTTATGCAAATGAGGCTTGCAAAAGTCCAAGTGGGTATGTTTAAAAGTAAAAGTCCAAGTGGGCGTGTATTATGTGCGTACATCGGGGCGTTTTTAATACTTTTACTAGCTGGGCGTTCTGATGAGAAGTATCATCCACTTCTCTTCACAACGCCCAGCTTCTGGCAGTGCAGACATACAGCGTGTTCTCGAGAGATCACGCTGTGTCGTCACTCACAGGTCCTGCATCGTGTCAGACGAGCGAGGACACCGGCACCAGAGGCTTCAGTTGATTCGGCAGCAGCATCGGCGTTAGCAGGTAAGTCGATGTAGCTACTTACCTGCAAACGCTGATGCTGCTGCAGAATCAACTGTAGCCTCTGGTGCCGGTGTCCTCGCTCGTCCGACACGATGCAGGACCTGTGAGTGACGACACAGCGTGATCTCTCGAGAACACGCTGTGTCTGCACTGCCAGAAGCTGAGCGTTCTGAAGAGAAGTGGATGATACTTCTCATCAGAACGCCCAGCTAGTAAAAGTATTAAAAACGCCCCGATGTACGCACATAATACACGCCCACTTGGACTTTTACTTTTAAACACACCCACTTGGACTTTTGCAAGCCTCATTTGCATAACTACAAAAATGGTCATAACTTGGCCAAAAATGCTCGTTTTTTAAAAATAAAAGCGTTACTGTAATCTACATTGCAGCGCCTATCTGCTGCAATAGCAGATAGGGGTTGCAAAATCTGGTGACAGAGCCTCTTTAAATGATCATGAACAATAACCATAGGCACACTTAGACTGAGGCCGCACATAGACTTTTATTTTGACTGATTTACATCTTACTCTGTGGAGTATAAAAGCAGCTGCAATGTTTTAAAAACGCTCTGAAATCTCAATAAAAAAGTAGTCATTACAAAAGATGAATTACTAGTGAGCCGATTGACTAGTGAATTAAAATAAATTAAAAAAATGTCAGGCTACTCAACACATTCCTAAAGTCAGCAAGTTTTTGTAGTAGAGCAATAAGCATACTGTAAGGGTATGTTCACACAACCTATTTTCAGCCATTTTTCTGGCCGTAAACACCCCGAAAAACGGCTGAAAATGCGGGGGGCTGAATGCTTCCAAACATAAAAAAATGCTCTGTAAAAATAAGTGCATGTTACTTCTTGAGCTGTAGACATTTTTCATTGACTCAATGGAAAAACAGCTCCAAAAACGTCTGGAAAAAAAGCCGCAAAAAAGGCAAGTTGCTTAAAAAAGGTAGAAAAATCAGAGGCTGTTTTCCCTTGAAAACAGCTCCGTATTTTCAGCCGTTGTTTGTTAAGCGTGTGAACATAACGCCTTTTTAGGATCTTTCCCTAAATAACAAGTGGTCTGTATACTTTAAAGTATGTCAGCTAGCCAATGATGAATAATTTATTCCACTAAATAAATCCATGAACCACTGCATCCAAACATTGAGATTGCCCCAATTAGAGGGACTATTTTCCTTTTACTGATTAAAGATATGCTCTGAAAAAACTTTTTGTTTTCTAAACTATTTTTACTTACGGATTACTTTATTGTACCATATTTTGATTATGGGGGAGGCTATCTTGGCTGAGCTGCTACAGCAAGTCTAGAGATTTGCTTTACAGCAGTCATCCAGACATTAAAAGTAAGAAAACAACTCATTGAATTTTATGGGAGAACGTTGTGAGCATGCTCAATGACATGTGCAGTACTCACTGTGCAGGATGGAGGAGAGTTGCTCCTATCACCTATTGTCAATAGCGGGATTCTGTGTTATCTACATATAGGTGTTACCTTTCTCTGTAATCCTGCCTCTGATAATAATGAGATGACTGTTGAAAACTGATCTTTAGAATACAAGATGTGTCAGCATATTATGAGGCTCATTGGCAAGGGTGAAATCTGAAAGATTCCAGGAATTTTCTAAATTAAAGAGAGTAGCATGGAAGATTACAAAAAAAGATATATTATAGCAGTGCAGCTACTGGATGGTGCAGAAACTCAGCTTTTAAGCAACCAGGGAGCATGTACAGCAGAGAGGGTTTTCTCTGCTGTTGCTTGGGTATAAAACTCGGAATAGGGTCTGGTTTGCTGGAGTGTGAAGGAGAAGGGCGGCTTCCACTCCATACAGACAGTCCATGTCTTGGGCTGTCTGATGAGCTTAGTTAGGCTTCATCTGAGACGGCTCTTTAATTCAGGGGTGTGTAGTTCACACAGGGCTCTCAGTCTGGGGAAGACAGGCATGCTAGCCTGTGAGAGTCACCATCGTGTAAGGTAAAGCTGCCTATGTTGTGAGGTGCTGGCTGGGCACAAGGCTCAGTGTCTCGTAGTGAGGGAGACTGAATGTGTTAGTTAGAGGCTGGACGGCCTAGGGTTTATTTTGTATGTTTATTGTTGTAACACTGACTGCTGTGGTGAAGACAATAAAGCTAGCTGCGGCTGGTTTAAACCTTTTATTCAAGGAGTTGGAGTGAACTTTCTATGTGTGCCAACCATCTCACCCGGGAGATGGCGATCCTGTGAGCTAAGTGGTCCCCAGGTTGTCACAATATATATCACTAAAAATGTTTAACATAACAAACTTGATTCAAACAATAGGTCATTTTCTGACAATACATTTCCTTTAAGGAAATATTATTAGACAAGCTACTCACTGTAATATTAATTGATAGATATCCCTTTCCCACTGTGGTCCATGTTGAGGATGTGGAAATTAAGATAAATCCCATGTAAAGTTCTATGGGACCTCAGACCCCATTTTGGATCTTCTGTTGTGAACAACGAGTGTCCCAAATGGTTGAAAGACAAAGCAATATATATTTCTACTGAGCTTAAAAAGTATAGTCACCCTTTTACCATCTGTGGGCGAGTGTGCAAACTTGTGGGTTTTTTTTGTTTCTTTTTAATTAAAAAAAAAAAAGGATACTTTCACACAAGCGCCACTGATTTGTTTGTTTTTACCATGGGTCTAAAAGGATCCCCCCAACTTGTTAGTCACAGTTTCTCCCTAATGTTCTCATAAAGGAGAACATTTCTTCAATTACAACTAGGCTGCATAAAGGACATACACACATTTATGTACACTCTTCTATGAAGGCTTCACTGAAGGTATGTGACAAGCAGATTTCTACTAGTTATTCAGTTACAAATTAGGATTAGGGTGTTTATCAATAAAACACAGGAAAGCAGTGAGTTGAAAGAATCCACTAATGCTCCATATCCACTCTTTGTAATCCAGTCTGGTTGCAAAGGCTTATCTGGCTGAGAACAATCTCATTACAGCTCACTGAATAGAACCCACTATTAGTACTTCTGGCACCTTAATCCTATTACATTTACTTGGTTCATACAATAATTTGATTATCTAATCATTTGACATCATTGTTGTTACTGTATTTAGCATCGATAATGGATGCTCGGATTTTATGCTGGTTATATTTAGCGGATATCAGAAGTCTTTATTATGTTGACATGACTAGTGTCATTTCAATGGAATGATAATACAAGTACAATCTAAATGTTGTCCGAGCAGAAAGCAAATTCAGATGCAGAATCTTCATCCTAACACTGCCAAAGAGTAGCACTTTCTGCATTAATTCATTTTAAAAAGTAACTTTTTTCATTCTTAAATACAATTGTTTGCTTCTGGATTTCATTCCTCTAATACAAAATTAACCATATCATGACCAATGGTGTTTGACACTTGAGAACCAGAGCAAAATGTTACCTTTTGGAATGCTGCATTCTTAAGATGAATTTTGTTTTTCTCTTTTTATTCTACCCAAATTTTTTACCAGGCTTTTTTTTCCCCCCTTTTTTTTCAAGTCCTGTTATAAGGTTGTAGGTATATATTGTCTAACATATAACGTATCTATAGTGATGAAAACAAAAACCATGTTTTAGTTTTAGATAGGTCTCCCTTTCTTAGCTTTATACGAAGCAAATGGAAGATCATCATCTGTGTACAGAATTTATTTAGTGACAAAACTTTGGCGTGTAATGCTGCACAGAGAGGTATGTGCTCGTACTTATTTTAAAAGTACTTACTTTTTTAAGTAAATTACTTTTTGGTTTTTTTCTAATATTCTTTTTTACGTTTTACTACATTTATATTTACAATACACAATACTGGAGTTAAGAGTAGCAGTGAACATATGATCTGTGCATTTCATGATGACCTCAGACAGATAATAGTAATGTAATGGTAACAGCCTATTAGATCTCTTTTACCAGTGATCTGCATACATGAACATGTAGGGAATACACAGATCATGTCTTCTCTGCAAGCTCTCTGACCGCCTCTGACACAGGGAATCCCAGTGACATCATCAAATCACAGGTTTCCCTGGCAAGTGCCTGAATGCATAAGCAGCGGCTTCTGTATCAGGAACACAGTGCTCAATATGGGTGCTATGTTCTGGGCTTTTACATAAAGAGAACTGATCGTTTCAGTTTCCTGACCGAACACAGACGTAAGCAAAAAGGGGTTAGACATGATCCCCTTACACTTAGCTGAGTGCTGCTGTCGTGATCCCCAGCATTGAGCTATTTTTGGCAGGAAAATCCACCACTGAATGCTTATTGCCCCTGTTATGATGATGCAGAGAAGAAGCAGCATTCTGCAGCATCCCAAATCAAGAAGTCATCTACTGATTTCATAGGATGCACCAGGTCTTCCAGAGCAATTGCTTCAGCAGACCCACTTCTACTAAATCAAAATACCTAAAAGATATAACATGACCATATAGCAAAACAATACAAAAGTTATTGATGATTAAATCAAATTTGAGGTGAATGTAGCTAAAATTAACATTTCCAGTCTGTTTAGTATGTGTTTTACAAAGAGGAAAGTGTTTTACTTAAAGGGAATGGGTCATCAGAAAATGACATAATGTTTAAATCAAGTTTTTATGTTAAACATATTTTTTTTATTTGTCTATGTCATTATCTATAATAAAACATAATCTTAAAATCTTGCAGTTTTCACTCTGGCTACTGAGCCTCATAATAGACTGATACTTCCTGTTCTGTTCACCGGTCCTATGATCCATGTGGCTACTATAAAGCATATCCCTAAATCCTGTTATGCTGTTAATAGCGGCTCAAGCAAGATTGTTCCCCTAATAATCACGTACAGAAAATATAATTTAAAAAATCTACAAATTTAAATTATTAAAAGATAAAAACAGATAGAAAAAAACAGAAGAAAAAAAGATTATGTTTGCCTATCTGGTTTTAGTTAGGAAAAAAAAATATAGGTGATATATTCGCTTTAAATGTATTTTATGCCTTGTAGCTTAGTCACAATGCTTTCCAGTACAGTGTCATGTTTAGACTGTGGACTTTAGCATTTTTAACTGTCCTTAAACATTTCCACAAAAGTTAGTTCAAAACTGGATAGACACTCTGTTGTCATGTGTCTGCGAAAAAAAAATATTTATTATAGTTTCAGGGCAGCAGGTAGAATACAGGAGATACTGAAAAATGAAGAATTACTGAGAACATCTGAAAAATGTTTTTAATAGTGTTAACAACTATAGTGAGTAATATCTATATGTTAGAAATCCTCTCACAAGTAAGGAAAATGTCAAGTTTTGGAAATATGGATAAAGTGATACCAGAACCCCAAATGATATATGATGTCTCACTTCTAGGCTCATATGGAAGTGTCAAACATTCACTGCAACACATGGGGTGTAGTATCTTGATCATATATGCAGCAATCAGAATTAGACGGAATGAATAGCGCAGTTGACTACGGTATTAATTCCGTCAAAACGATGGAACCCTTAATCAACGGTGACAAACGCAAACCATTTGCACTGGATCCGTCACCATTGAAATTAATGGTGATGCAAGCGGAAACCTATGGTTTCTGTTTGTTTCAGTTTGGATTCCGTTCATGGGTTCCCTTGACGGAAAGGTCTGACGGCACCCATGAACGAAGTCCCAACACAGATGTGAACGAAGCCTTACTTACATATAAGTAAAAATTATAATAATAAATCAAATACTTATCTCCAAAGCTACTTTTGCACATATTTTATTCAACTAATCATTGGGTTTTCAAAGTTTTCCATCAAAGCACTATTTTGGAGGCCACCACAGATTTGCGTTACCAATAAATTGTTGCTTTCTGACAGGGTCCGAACGAGGGATAGGTGGAGCAGGCAGCTGCCTGGGGCACCATTGTGGAGGGGGACAAAATCTTTGTGTAATGACGGGGTAGGGAGACAGACAGGTGAGCCCTAATCTACCCGCCACTCAGTCCCTGCTTACTTGCACGGCCCATCCTAGGCAATGGCGTACAACTGGGCGACGGTCCCTACACTCAATAAGTGCACGACAGACAAACAGACAAGGGTACACAGAAACTAAGGGAAATGGGGCAGTTGCCCACGGCAACACCGTGAGCAACAAGAGTAGTGAACGAGCCGAGTCAAACCAGGAGTGTACGAGGTACCAAACGCAGAGCAGGAGAGTAGTCAGTAAAGCCAGGGTCAATTTGAAACAGAGGTCAATAGTACTAGCAGGAACAGCAGAGCCAGGAAACCAGACAGAATCACAGGCAAAGGAGGAGCAGGAAGTGAAGGTATAAATAGACAGAGGGCGGGAGCTAGCTCCGTCTGGCCAGGCTGTGATAGGCTCTAGAAGGGCTCTATGGTAGAGCTGAAACGTTGCTGTTTTGACTGATGGAATAAAGCACATTTTTGTATTTTTGCTACATCTCTGGAGTGCTGCCTGTTTCTTGGAACATATATACATATATATATATATATATATATATATATATATATAGTTACACAGGCTGAGCTTTAGGTGAATTAAAGAGGGGGGGTGGTTACCCATTCAGGGTTTGTGTAAAGCCAGTTCACAACCTCTATGAAGAGATAACAAAGATACTCTAAGGGCATGGCCAGACGTGGCATATTTCTGCAGACACTGTCCGCATCAATGCCGCACATAATCTGCGTTGCAGATTCCGTTGCGCCTTTGCCTAAAATGTGCAGTAAATTAATGCGGATTAGCCATTGCGTATTCAGGTGAAGAGTACTTCCTGCTGTCTTTTAAAACATTTCATCTCAGTCTGGCTATAAACTTCGAAACACATAGGTCCAGCCAGAATGAAGAAATATCCTGTTCGTAAAACCAATACGCAACGCAACACACATAACATCTGCGGATTTCATTGCGGAATTTTGAATCCCCATTAAAGTCAATGGAGAAATTCCGCAATAAGTCCGCAACATGTCCGCTACACGTCCGCAACAACCAGTGTATGCTGCGGACACCAAATTCCGCACCGCAGCCTATGGTCCGCAGCGGAGTTTTCCGCCACATGTGCCCGAACCTAACTAAAAAGGTGTGGAAACCAATGGAGAAAATGTCTGCCGTGGATTTCCGCAGCGGACTGGCCGCAGCGGAATTCCAGAGCAATTCCACCACGTCTGCCCATGCCCTAAGATGTGAAGAATTCTGCTTTCTTTTATCACTACTTTAAAAGTGTTTTGCATTGGTGTAGTAAATGAAGACTTGCATATACTATATACACTATTCATTTTTCATGTCAAACATAAAGGTTATGTTTAGGTATAGGTTATTGTAACTTTTCCCAGTGATCAAGCTCTTGAGAATGTAAACATGTTTCTTGCATTAACTCTATATATTTTATTCATCACAGACTTACCATCAATTCTTCCATGATGGAAAGTCTTGGCGGTGTACTTTCCTATCAATGTGTTTTTTTGTCTCCTGTCTGTTGCTATTCTCCACACTTGGCTTAATCAGTAAGGATTATCTGTCCTTTGAATTGATATTGCCAACCTTCAACAATAAAACTATTTTATGGGAGAGATTTTCCACTCTTATACAGAATCTATAAAACATTGGCTATGACTTAAATGATTCTGCCCTCTGGTGTCCATTAAGGCTTTTCTTTCTCATAACTTTAAATCTTATCCTGCGCTAAAATAAACACTATATTAGGGCATGGCTGTAACTTCTACCCAGCAGTCACTGCCAATATTTGCTATTTCATTTCAAATGGGATTAGTTTCATGAGTTGACGGAAAATGGCTGGCACTGCTCAATACCAGACACGGCACTACACTTGCACGGAGTTTTATTTCTCAGCAATTCCACTTGATAACAGACTTAGTTATAACATTTGTCAATGGGGTAATCAGCAACCAGGACAGCACAAATTCATGTAATTATCTTCAAAAGTAGAATAAATGTGTAATGGCAGGAAGGAGGTGAAGGGAACAAGTGAGCCCTAATCTACCCACCGCCCTGTCCCTGCCTACTTGCAACGACCCGCCCTAGACGACGGGGTACAACTTGGCGGCGGTCCCTACGCTGTCTAAGTGCAAGGGAGTACAAACAGGGAACACGCAAGGGAATACAGTAGCCCACGGAACGCCGCGAGGAAACGGAGCGGTGAATGAGCCAGTCAGGATCAGGAAGTAGTGGAGTATACAAACGGGAGCACGGAGCAGAAGCAAGCCAGGGGCAGAGCAACGCAGGATAAACGGAACTGAAGCAAGGCAGAAGCACGGCAGAAGCAGGCTGGAGCAAGGCAGCAGTGGGGCCAGGAATCCAAGAAGAATAACAAGCAAGGAGGAAGAGAAAACGGCAGGTATAAATGGACAGGGGGCGGAGCTAACTCTGACTGACCAGGCCGCGATAGGCTCTCCCACTCCTGAGCCTGCCACCCTGATTGGTGGGAGCAGGTGTCAGTCTCAGAGGTCTGGCCTCAGGTGTCGACTGATTAATCCTGGGAGTATACCCAGACGTAGTGCCTGGCAGATCCTTTACAGTACTCCCCCTTTTATGAGGGGCCACCGGACCCTTACTAAGAGGACCCGGTTTAGTGGGGAAGAGAAGGTGGAACCTCTTTATCAATACCCCAGCGTGAACATCTCGAGCAGGTACCCAAGTCCTCTCCTCCGGCCCGTATCCTCTCCAATGGACCAGGTACTGGAGGGAGCCCTGGATCATCCTACTGTCCACAATCTTGGCCACCTCGAATTCCACCCCCTCAGGGGTGAGAACGGGAAGAGGAGGTTTCCTCGAGGGGGACCAGGACGGGGAGCAGCGTTTCAGGAGGGAGGCATGGAAGACGTTGTGTATGCGAAAGGATGGGGGCAGCTCCAGACGGAAGGATACAGGGTTGAGGACTTCAATGACCTTATAAGGTCCAATAAATCGGGGAGCAAACTTCCTGGACGGGACCTTAAGGCGCAAGTTCCTCGACGACAACCACACCAGATCCCCGACGACAAACCGGGGGTTAGCAGAACGTCTACAATCAACCTGAATCTTTTGTACGCTCTGGGACGCCTCTAGGTTCTTCTGAACCTGGGCCCAGA
The DNA here is from genome assembly GCF_050947455.1 of Rhinoderma darwinii. Taxonomy (NCBI): domain Eukaryota; kingdom Metazoa; phylum Chordata; class Amphibia; order Anura; family Rhinodermatidae; genus Rhinoderma; species Rhinoderma darwinii. The sequence continues at coordinate 194,501,093 of NC_134690.1, read as the reverse complement.
CTGTGCACAGTTCCCGATGAACGTCCTCTACCTCGGGATTATTGGAACAACCAGGGGAAACGGAGGAGAACCTAGGATTAAACCCGAAATTACAGAAAAACGGGGAGACCCCTGACGAGTTACTGACCCGGTTATTCAGGGAAAATTCGGCGAGGGGAAGGAATGAGACCCAATCAAATTGACAGTCAGAAATGAAACACCTTAAATATTGTTCCAGGTATTGGTTAGTCCTTTCCGTTTGGCCATTAGTTTCGGGATGGAAGGCGGAGGAGAAGGATAGATCAATCTCCAACTTTTTACAAAAAGCTCTCCAAAATAAGGAAACAAATTGTACCCCTCTGTCCGAAACTATATTGACTGGGGCACCATGGAGACGCAGAATGTGTTTCACAAACAAAGAAGCTAACGTCTTGGCGTTAGGTAGTTTCTTAAGGGGCACAAAGTGGCACATCTTGCTGAAGCGGTCTACTACCACCCACACCACCGACTTGCCCTGAGATGGAGGCAAATCGGTGATAAAATCCATGGAGATATGGGTCCAAGGTCTCTGGGGAATGGGCAAGGAACGTAGCAAGCCCGCAGGTCGGGACCTAGGGGTCTTGGACCTAGCACAGACCTCACAAGCGGCGACGTAAGCCCTAACGTCTTTAGGCAACCCAGGCCACCAATAGTTTCTGGTAATGAGGAGTTTGGTACCCTAGATGCCAGGATGACCAGATAGAGCGGAGTCATGGTTTTCCCTGAGTACCCTTAGCCGGTATTGCAGGGGGACAAACAGTTTGTCCCCAGGGAGGTTCCCGGGAGCTGAACCTTGATCAGCCGCGATGTCAGAAGTCAGAATCAGTGGCAGAAACAATTATACCAGGGGGTAAAATACAAGCAGGATCCTTCTCAGAAGGAGGATTAGCCATGAAACTACGTGACAGTGCATCAGCCTTAATATTTTTGGACCCAGCCCTATAGGTAACCATGAAATTAAATCTGGTAAAGAACAGTGCCCAACGAGCTTGTCTAGGATTAAGCCTCCGGGCAGATTCTAGGAAAACCAGATTCTTGTGGTCAGTAAGGACCGTTACCTGGTGTCTGGCCCCCTCCAGGAAGTAACGCCACTCTTCAAAAGCCCATTTAATGGCTAAAAGTTCGTGGTTGCCAATATCATAGTTACACTCCGTGGGCGAAAACTTCCTAGAGAAGTAAGCACAGGGGCGGAGATGGGTGAGGGAGCTGGTACCCTGGGACAAGACGGCCCCCACTCCCACCTCGGACGCGTCAACCTCCACAATAAATGGCTCCCTTTGGTTGGGCTGAACCAGCACGGGGGCCGAGATAAATCACTTCTTGAGGGTCTCAAAAGCCTGGACGGCCTCAGGGGGCCAATGGAGGACATCAGCACCCTTGCGAGTGAGGTCCGTAAGAGGCTTAGCGACGACCGAGAAGTTGGCAATAAATCTCCTGTAATAGTTAGCGAACCCCAAAAAACACTGTAGCGCCTTCAGGGAGGCAGGTTGGACCAATTCCGCCACAGCCTGAACCTTGGCAGGGTCCATGCGGAATTCATGAGGAGAGAGGATTTGACCTAAAAATGGTATCTCCTGTACCACAAACACACATTTTTCAGTCTTCGCAAACAGATTATTTTCCCGAAGGACCTGGAGGACCTTCCTGACATGCTCCACGTGCGAGGACCAGTCCTTGGAAAACACCAGTATGTCATCAAGGTACACTACAAGAAAATTACCCAGGTAATCTCTCAGAATTTCATTAATAAAAGTCTGGAAGACGGCAGGGGCATTACACAACCCAAAGGGCATGACTAGGTATTCGAAATGACCTTCGGGCGTGTTGAACGCAGTTTTCCACTCATCCCCCTCTTTGATGCGGATAAGGTTATATGCCCCCCGTAGATCGAACTTAGAGAACCATTGGGCCCCCTGAACCTGATTAAAAAGATCCGGAATCAAAGGAAGGGGATACTGGTTCCTTACTGTGACCTTATTCAAGTTCCGATAATCAATGCACGGCCTAAGACCACCATCCTTCTTCCCCACGAAGAAGAAGCCAGCACCTACAGGAGAAGTCGAGGGGCGAATGAAACCCTTGGCCAGGCATTCTTGGATATACTCCCTCATAGCTTTACGTTCAGGACATGAAAGATTAAATATCCTCCCCTTAGGAAGCTTGGCACCAGGCACCAAATCGATGGCGCAATCGTAATCTCTATGAGGGGGCAACACCTCGGAGGCCTCCTTAGAAAACACATCAGCGAAGTCCTGAACAAACTCAGGAAGCGTGTTTACCTCCTCCCGGGGAGAAATAGAGTTAACCGAAAGACATGACATCAGGCAATCACTACCCCATTTGGTGAGATCCCCAGTATTCCAATCAAACGTGGGATTATGCAGCTGCAACCAGGGAAGACCTAATACCAGATCGGACGATAATCCCTGCATCACCAGTACAGAGCACTGCTCCAAATGCATGGAGCCAACACGGAGTTCAAAAACAGGAGTATGCTGAGTAAAATAACCATTAGCAAGAGGAGTGGAGTCGATACCCACTACCGGGATAGGATAAGGTAAATCAATAAAAGGCATTTTTAGAGACATAGCAAATTCCACAGACATGATATTAGATGAGCCCGAATCCACGAAGGCCAAACGAGACCTGAAAGGGAAGCAAAATCTTATTGCGTTTAGTATTAACGGGAAATACCTGTGCGCCCAAGTGACCTCCCCGATGATCACTTAGGCGCGGAAGTTTTCCGGCTGCTTATTCTTGCGCCTGGGACAGGTGTTCAGTAGATGCTTGTCGTCCCCACAATAGAAGCAGAGACCATTCTTCCTGCGAAACTCTCTACGTTGTCGATGGGACATGGAGGCCCCGAGTTGCATAGGTACCTCCGTGTCCTCCGTGGAAGAGCGAGGAGACGGGACCTCGGGGGGAATCGCAGGGCAGTCAGAGGGGAAAACATTGAAACGTTCAAGCTGACGTTCCCTGAGACGTCGGTCAAGTCGTACTGCTAGGGCCATAACCTGGTCTAGGGAGTCAGAAGACGGGTAGCTAACCAGCAGATCCTTCAGGGCGTCAGATAATCCTAACCTAAACTGGCACTTTAGGGCCGGGTCGTTCCACCGAGAAGCTACGCACCACTTTCTAAAATCAGAACAGTATTCCTCAACAGGTCTCCCACCCTGACGTAAGGTCACCAGCTGACTCTCGGCTAAGGCAGTCCTGTCAGTCTCGTCGTAAATGAGACCGAGGGCAGAGAAAAACCGATCAACGGAGGAAAGTTCAGGGGCGTCAGGAGCCAAGGAGAAGGCCCACTCTTGGGGCCCTTCCTGGAGTCGGGATATAATGATACCCACCCGCTGGTTCTCGGAACCTGAGGAGTGAGGTCTTAGGCGGAAATAAAGTCTGCAACTCTCCCGGAAGGAGAGAAAAGTCTTACGGTCCCCTGAGAACCGGTCAGGTAACTTGAGGTTGGGTTCTAAAGGTGAGATGAGGGGTACTACAAAGGCAGCGTCAGACTGATTGACCCTCTGAGCCAGGGCCTGGACCTGTAGGGAGAGGCCCTGCATCTGCTGGGTCAGGGTCTCAAGGGGGTCCATGATAGCGTCAGCATAGAAGAAATGGTAGACTAGGTAAGGGTTTGTTATTATGTAAGCCTGAATCTTGCACGGCCTATGTAATGGCAGGAAGGAGGTGAAGGGAACAAGTGAGCCCTAATCTACCCACCGCCCTGTCCCTGCCTACTTGCAACGACCCGCCCTAGGCGACGGGGTACAACTTGGCGGCGGTCCCTACGCTGTCTAAGTGCAAGGGAGTACAAACAGGGAACACGCAAGGGAATACAGTAGCCCACGGAACGCCGCGAGGAAACGGAGCGGTGAATGAGCCAGTCAGGATCAGGAAGTAGTGGAGTATACAAACGGGAGCACGGAGCAGAAGCAAGCCAGGGGCAGAGCAACGCAGGATAAACGGAACTGAAGCAAGGCAGAAGCACGGCAGAAGCAGGCTGGAGCAAGGCAGCAGTGGGGCCAGGAATCCAAGAAGAATAACAAGCAAGGAGGAAGAGAAAACGGCAGGTATAAATGGACAGGGGGCGGAGCTAACTCTGACTGACCAGGCCGCGATAGGCTCTCCCACTCCTGAGCCTGCCACCCTGATTGGTGGGAGCAGGTGTCAGTCTCAGAGGTCTGGCCTCAGGTGTCGACTGATTAATCCTGGGAGTATACCCAGACGTAGTGCCTGGCAGATCCTTTACAAAATGTCGCAATACTCACCGATTATGCAAAAAGATTCCTTTATTCAGTGATCACGGTCAGCAAGATTTGGAAAAAATAGCCTACGGTCATTTTGCGTGGTCCTACACTTTGTCAAGCCCTATTTTTTCCACATCTTACTGACCATGATTACTGAATAAAGGAATCTTTTTGCATAATCGGTGCATAATTGTGCCGCAACATTAATTCTACTGTTGAAGAAACATTTCAAATGGGCCTTTCATTTTTATGAATAGTTTGAGTTATACCAATCATGACTCACATACAGATGAACATAATTTGGGTCATGTACAAAAAAAGTACATATACGAAGAGTGATGTTGCCTATAGCCATCGATCGAATGTGACATCTCAATTTGCAAGTGAATGGTTACGACATGCAATCAACACAAGCATGGTTTCGACTGGTGTTATTCTGAAATGCAAGTTATGCACTAATGCCATACATTTTAAGAATACTTTATACAATATTCCGGGATAAACAGTCAGTTTCCATTACAACGCTTGTGTTTTTTTGTTGTTTTTTGTTAAATGCCCCTAGTATTGGGATAGCTGAACTGTGACATTTGCCTCAAACAAGAAGGGCCCCATGTCCTTCAAAATACAAACACTGCAAAAAGCCAATCAACCTGTTTATTCTCTAGTGGATCTGAGTCTTTTATATCAATGGACAGCTTGTACAGACAAGAAGGGATCATCATTCTGCCAGCCAACGGGCTGAAAGGTTCTCGAAGTTGGACTTGTATGAAAAAACAAGACTAGATAACATGGATGGATCAGAAGCCAGTATGGTCTACGTATATAATGCCATAAGTTGCATGTAGACTAGATAGATCTAGATAATGATCTGTATATAAAATATGGACATCATATAAAACATTGAATTAAAAATTACACAACAGATTACTTAGGCTCTATCTACACAGCAGTGTTTGCAGTGTATGTTGCATGTATGCATCGGAAAATGTTACCAATGTATAAACTCCAAACCATGTCCATAGGGCCTCATTGACCGAACATATGCAAAAAGAGTGTCCTTTTGACATATGTCAGGGTAATGTTTGTCAGCATACCTTTCTTTAAACTGTATTGAATAGTTTAGTCGACTATGCTATTCAATACAGAGGAAACCCGCAAAAACTGTATACTCTTTTTTTATATATTGGGAGTTCCTGGGCGATGTATGCCTCTATATGTGTGACATTTGCGGCGGTTTCCGTCAGGAGTATTTCCTGATGTATTTGTCCAACGTACACTGCAAACGCACTGTGAATAGAACCTTTTATATTTGGCTCCACAAGAGGATTCTTACATTAACAAATAAGTTCCTGAGTGAGCAGAATGTACATTAAATTAAATCTTGCATACCAGATTAAGCTTAACAAGTAGGGATTCCCTATGGAAAGACATTAAATAGGCCACCAAATCACTTTTGAGGAGTGTACTAATGTCACATGACACCAACCGCCAATAGGCAGCTGAGAATTCTGTTAATGGTATAGGAAACAAAGTTAATAAAGGGGTTGTAGGAGCAATCTGGGATACTCTCAAAACCTATTTGGGAGGATTCTATAAAAATATAAATATTGAGAAGAACAGGAAAGAGAGACAGGTGGTAGACTCCTTGAGACAGGATCTCAATAGAGCAGAGGAGGAGTATACCTGTTGTATATCAGATGATACGGTAGTTGCATGGCGTGCATGTCAAGCGTTATGAGGAATTTCTGAGGCAAGGAACAGCGGAGAAAAATCTGATCATTTCAGGGGAATACTTCTTGGGATTGGGCAGAATGGGAACATTTTAGACATCTTGCATTAAAAGCCAGAGGGTGCAATCGGAAGTAGTTTCGGTTAGAGGAAGTTCGGGGGAAATTATTACAGATGCTGCTAAAATTGTAGAGGAATTTGCCTCCTTTTATAGAGAGGTATATGCATCAGTGGATACATGCTCCCTGGATCTGCTGGATTCGTATTTGGACAAGATAGTTTTTCCTAGAATTGCAGAGGTTCAGAAGGAAGCCCTGAAGGCGCCCCTGTTAAGGGAGGAATTCGAGGTAGCTATTAAACAAGCGCCGTGGGAGAACTCATCTGGTCTGGACGGGATTCCTTGAATTTTAGGTATCAAGAGCAGATTCTGAGGGAGTTTTTGGTAACCATGGAAGATGCTTTTAGGGCAAGAGCACTCCTAGAGTCTATGAATGATGCATTAATAATTCTCATACTGAAGAAATATAAAGATCCCCTTCTTGTGTCGTCATAAGTTTTTACTACCTTGCAATATGAAGAAGACTATGAGTTGGAAGGTGGACTTCTTTTAATTGATGCAGTAAGGGCATTTGACTCGGTTAATTCAGATTTTTTATGTGGCCAATTCTCTACAGGTTTGAGTTTGAAGAAACTGTTGTCTCCTGGATTAAGCTTCTGTATAGGGTTCCCCAGGTTTAGGTGGGGTGAATAAGACATGTTTATCTTTTTTTGTACTGTCTACTGGTACCCGACAGGGCTTTCCCTTATCTCCTTTTTTATTTGCAACTGTTATTGAATGTCTTGCATTGAAGTATAAGGGCAGATCCATGCATTAGGGGTTTTCCGTTTGGGAGAGAGAAAGAAAAAATTTCTTTATGCTTCTGTGTCTTAGCAATCGCCAAATGTGAAGCGTGTCAGCTGTTACACTTTGTGTCTCTCTTATTTCCTCATAGATTTTAAGCTCTTGCGAGCAGGGTCCTCACTCCCCTGGTTTGAATTGTAATTTAACTTTGTCACTATGTAATATCTGATATTGTCTGTTTCATGTTCCCCCTAAATTGTAAAGTGCTGCGTAATATGTTGGCGCTATATAAATAAAGATTATTATCTGCGTGTACCAGGAGTTTGCAACTATGTCGGGTGTCCAGATAAACTAGTCTAAGTCGATGTTTCTCCCATTTTATAAAGAATGATCAGTTAATCAATTGGGGGGAGATCTCCAAGTTGTGGACCAGATTCATTATTTGGGCATCGCCATCTCAAAAAAGATTGAGGATTATACATCCCCTTAAATAATCCCCCCTTAACTGGTACTTTGAGAAGTAAAGTAAAGACCTTGAATTGTCTCCCTCTGTCCAGGGCCTCAAGGATTGCCCTGATTAAAATGGTTATATTCCCTGGTTTTGCATACAATTGGCAATTCTCCAGTTTGGATCCCGGGTAAGATTTTTAACACACTGGAATCAATTGTCAATGATCTTATATGGCGGGGTAACAAAACTCGCATTAAATATATTAAATTACGGTATGTCACCCGGTGGCAGAGGGAGATTTTGCATTACCTGATTTTAGGTTGTATTTTCTATCCTCTCAGATCCAACAGCTCATTGACTGGGAAAAATCTGCAGCAAACAGATTGGTCTTGGCCTCTGGGGGCCCTGTACGGAGGGAGAATATATTTCAGGTTTTGGAAGCAGGAGGACTTAGTAAGATGTCTTTAAGGAATAAAGTCTTCAGTCTGCTGCATAGGGTGTGGAGTGCTGTGAAACAGAAATCGGGAGATAGGTATGTCTCATTTATCCCTTTATAGGGGAATGAATTGCTTACCCAATTTGCTAGAGATGAGGACAGCAAATTTGGTTGAGGTGGGGCATTAGCCAATTATCACATTTCTTTATTAACAAGGCTATTAAGACTATTGACACATTACAGAAGGAGTTCGGTATTTCATCCGGGTCCTTTTATCTTTATTACTTTCAAGTAATTCATGCTTGGGAAGCAATACGTGATAAAGAATCCTTTAAACTTGGTTCTGAGGAACTATTTAAAAAATTATATGTGGGGGAGGGTCACTTTTTTGGTGTACAACGAGTATGTTTATAAATAGAGATAGGTAAAGTTTGTAAGTGTGGATTTAAATGAAAAATGGGGAATGAATAAGGGAAGGATTATAAAGTCACATGGAGGGAGGTTGGTACTGTGTCACTTAATTATTTCCTTAGATTTTCTCAATTTATGTTGGTACACTGCTTGTACTATACTCCTAAACTATCGTTATGGGATACTTAGTGGAAGCTAAGCTGCTTTCTATGTGGATGCATACACATAATTGACATTGTGTATGAAACGTTGTATTGTTAGCAGTGTTATTAGGGTGGATATAACCGCTGGTTTGTACAGTGGGATATTTTAACATGACAATATGGCACTCACAATTAGGCCATGTTTCAAAATATAGAGTGACAATCATTATTTTTACCTGATTTTTTTGTAAAGCCCTTCCATGTCACATACTCATAGTCAAGAGATTTCTAAGTCAACTGAATATTCACGGAAAATAAATTAGGTTTTTAAATTTATTGTAAATGGATCTGTGAAAGGAAAAAGCGCTTGTCGCTAATAAAAATATACACAACTAAAAGACTATACCGTATTCAATGCTGAAAAATAAGAGCCATAGTAATTATTTCTGAGTGATGTTGATCATTTAAATGATAAATTATCTGAGCTGAATCATCACTAAGACCGGCGTTCATTATACTCTTATCTTTTGAAGCTTAGAGATTAAGAGGACAGAGCGATCCAACAGTTTTTTTGTTGGAGGAAACATTGCCTTTACTTGGAGGGTGTCAACATATGAAAAAAAGATATACATGTTTATATATAAACATATATATCTATGGGGAACTCCTGCAATCTATATATATATATATATATATATATATATATATATATATATATATATATATGTATGTGTATACGTACACATATCATGTTAGATGCTGGCACCTTAACAAAAGAAAACGAAACATTGATTGCCATTGCAGTTTTCTTCAACCTCATAATTTGCTAAATATATTGTGTGTACTAACCGTTTCCAAATTGATCTTCAAATTGGTGAGAAAAAAATACTGCTGTTCTGCAATTGCCCAAAAACATATTTTAGGAGGTACAACAAAACTGAAGGAACTAACTATCCATGTACAACTGTCCATGTTCCTAATGAGCTTGCATTGATGATGCTGAAATGTATGGGGGTCTTCCTGGAATAAAAAATACTCCATTGATAACTGCAATCTATGGGCTCCTCCTGGAATAAGTAATGCTGCATTTATAGCTAAAATGTATAGGGGGTCTTCCTGGAATAAATAATGCTGCATTGATAGCTGCAATCTATAGGGTCCTCCTGGAATAAGTGATCCTGCATTGATAGCTGAAATCTATAGGGTCCTCCTGGAATAAGTAATTCTGCATTGATAACTGAAATGTATAGGGGGGTCTTCCTGGAATAAATAATGCTGCATTGATAGCTGAAATTTATTAGGTTCTTCCTGGAATAAGTGATCCTGCATTGATAGCTGCAATCTATAGGGTCCTCCTGGAATAAGTAATGCTGCATTGATAACTGAAATGTATGGGTGTCTTCCTGGAATAAATAATGCTGCATTGATTGCTGCAACCTATGAGGTCCTTCTGGAATAAGTAATGCTGCATTGATAGCTGCAACCTATGAGGTCCTCCTGGAATAAATAATACTGCATTGATAGCTGCAACCTATGAGGTCCTCCTGGAATAAATAATACTGCATTGATAGCTGCCATCTATGAGGTCCTCCTGGAATAAATAATACTGCATTGATAGCTGCCATCTATGAGGTCCTCCTGGAATAAATAATACTGCATTGATAGCTGCAATCTATAGGGTCCTCTTGGAATAGGTGATTCTGCATTGATAGCTGCAATCTATGGGGACCTCCTGGAATAAAGTGATGCTGTATTGATAATTTAAATGTATGGGGGTCTTCCTGGAAGAAGTAATGCTGCATTGATAGCTGCAACCTATGAGGTACTCCTGGAATAAGTGATTCTGCATTGATAGCTGCAATCTATAGGGTCCTCCTGGAATAAATAATTCTGCATTTATAACTGCAATCTATAGGGTCCTCATGGAATAAGTAATGCTGCAGTGATAGCTGCAACAAATGAGGTCTTCCTGGAATAAGTAATTCTGTATTGATAGCTGCAACCTATAGGGTCCTCCTGGAATAAGTAATTCTGCATTGATAGCTGCAATCTATAGGGTCCTCCTGGAATAAGTAATTCTGCATTGATAGCTGAAATGTATAGGGGGTCTTACTGGAATAAGTAATACTGATGCATTGATATCTGCAATCTATCGGGTCCTCCTGGAATGAGTAAAGCTGCATTGAAAGCTGCAAACTATTGGTCTTCCTTGAATAACTGGTTCTGAATTGATAGCTGCAATCTATGTGGACTTCCTTGAATAAATAATGGTGCATTGAAAGCTGCAATCTATTGGTCTTTCTGGAATAAGTGATTCTGCATTGATAGCTGCAATCTATGAGGTCCTCCTGGAATAAATAATGCTGAATTGATAGCTGCAATCTATGTGGTCTTCCTGGAATAAATAATGGTGCATTGAAAGATGCAATCTATGGGTCTTTCTAGAATAAATAATGGTGCATTGATAGCTGCAATCTATGGGTCTTCCTGGAATAAGTGATTCTGCATTGATAGCTGCAATCTATGAGGTCCTCTTGGAATAAGTGATTCTTCATTGATAGCTGCTATCTATGTGGCCCTCCTGGAATAAGTAATGCTGGAACTTTCAAAGCAGAATACTTTGCTTCCATTTCTATAAAATAAACTATTAGTCATATTCCATGAACTGTATTCTCTCAATTATATAAAATACATTTTTCTCTTTTTTCTTGATTATTTTAAACACATTTTCCAGTCATTTAACAGATTTGACAGCCATGTGAAGCCAAAAGGAAAACTGTCAAAAGTTCCCTGACTTGTGTGTCGTGATGTGCTTTGTGTGTTCTCTCATAGAAAATGGAAGTATTTAGTAACGCAAGGCTGAAAGTTGATCAACAATATATATATTGTTTCTACAATACTCTCTCTCTCTATAGATGTTCATTAAAAGGGTTGACTCATGGCAGACATTTATAGCATATCCACAGGGCATGCCATTAATGTCTGATAGATATGCGTACCACCTCTGGGGCCCGCACTTATTTCCCAAAAAGGGGTTCCCCCAACTTGTCCAGCCTGACTTCTATGTAAGTGACAGAAACAGTGTAGATAAATGAGCTCATCTGTTTCCAGAATCCTAGACTGCTCTGCACTCATTTTTCACCTTTATGTGGATTTTCAAAGAGTTCGGAAAATAATGCAGTGGTTTCCTATGATGGGATGTGATCGTGTTTTTTTGTCATGAACTCCACAGCCCTCAAATTGACTGTTCATACAGCGATTTGACTGCAACAGTCTTTAGTTTATCAATGGAATCCAGCCTACAATTGTACATTTTTCTGCCCACTACTACATGCAGGCAAGGAGTGAGATGTTCAGATTTGTCCTGCAATGGTTACCAGTTGCTCCTGGAGTTACGAGGAGTGATTTCTTTTTTCCTATTATATTGGAAAATTGTTATTAAAGCAATATCCTAATATTGATCCAAAGTGTATATATGCATTACAACTTGTGTTTCTATTATTAAACAGTAACTGTATATATAATCCATACCATATAATAAATACTGATACATTATGTAAGCAGCATTCAAACCAGAAAAGACAAAAAGTAATGATTCAAATTGCATCACCTAAGCAGCAGACCTTAAAGAGAACCTTTCACCTGCCCATACATGTGCAGCTGAGTGCAGCATGCAATGGGGAGGGCTGCACAAACCCTGGGGCACTTTAAATGTTTTTTTCTGCCCTCCTCCGTTATTTAGATATCGATACAGTTATATTTGGTGCCCGATATTTAAATAACCCCCTGAACTGTCAATGGGGCGTGTAATGGCAAGGGGACGTGTTACTATGGCTGTGACACTGTCCAATCAGCTACGGACAGTGCCACAGCAAGGGCGAGGATAGAGGAGAGAGTGTGCGCTCGTGCTCGCTCTCACACTTCAGCTGTCAAAATCAGTCTTCTGCCGAACTGACAAGGAGGCGAGTCAATGCTACGGACAGTGTAAGAGCTGGAGAGAGATCAGTCTTGTACTTTAGCTGTCGAACTGGCAAGGGGGCGTGTTTTTGCTACGGAGAGTGCAAGCGCGCTCTCCTCTCTCCAGCTACAGTACAAGACTGATCTCTCGCAAGAGCTGAAGAGAGGAGAGCGCGCATGCACGCTCTCCTCTTTCCAGCTCTTACACTGTCCGTAGCAGTGACACGCCCTATTGCCAGTTCGGCAGAAGACTGATCTTGACAGCTGAAGAGTGAGAGCGTGTGGTCGCGCATGCGCCCACACTCTCCTCGCTCTTGTTGTAACACTGTCCGTATCTGATTGGACAGTGCCACAGCCACAGTAACATGCCCCCTTGCCATTACATGCCCCATTGACAGTTCAGGGGGTTATTTAAATATCAGGCGCCAGATATAACGGCACCGATATCTACATAACGGCGGAGGGTAGAATTTTTTTTTTAAAGTGCCCCAGGGTTTGCCCATTACATTCTGCACTCAGCTGCACATGTATGTAGAGGTGAAAGGTTCTCTTTAAGAAAGCACATATTACAATATAGGACAATAAGAGATTTAACACCTGCTTCTCTCCATCAATTCACAAGTGCAGTGGTTTTAAGTATGCTCACACCAGGGCTTCACCCATGATTATCCCCCCTTCACGTTCCCATTATGTCTTGTACTAAAAACCCTGGTAATTGCTGAATGCATTTCCCTTCACCCACTTCTACCCCCCAGTGATCTGATGTCAGCAGTATCTGTGTGATGTCCTACTTGTCGTAATAAACTGGCTACTAAGTGTGTGAATTAATTTTATATTTTAATTTCAGTTTGGAATACTGCACTGTACTAAATGTAATGTCTCCAAACTACTCTAAATAACAGTAAGCAACCATGTATGCATTTTCCATATTTGTGTCTTTGAATAATTTTGCTGTGTGTCCATGGAACAATCTAATCACGTTGTTTACAGAAGGTAAAGTAAATGTTTTAGCAAAATTAACCGAGTCAGCAGTTTTTCAGATCTCTTTATAATGTTGCAGGCTGTTAGGTCTCCCCGATGCATGTTAATCTAAGGCGACATAACCAGTCTTGAAACCTAACGTTTTACTTCCAAAAAGCATTGTTGGAGGACGCTTACAGTGAAAATATGACATTTAAGCATTTTAGTTATGACTTGGCTTGAATACATGCACTCATTTTCTTAAAGCACTTATATTTTCATCCACATATCTATCACAAAAACGTTTTTTTTTAACATAATTAACACTGACACAAATCCAAAAAAGTGATACATAAAGCACTTCAATATTATTAGACTGACAGAAATTTAATGATAAAGCAATGGCGCAGTCGATATATCAAGAAAAGAATCAATAGAAACTACAGAAGACCAAGTTGAAAATTTGTTGTCGCAAAATGTCTGTAATAATTTACAAAAATATACTATATTACTCTTGTATATATTCATGCTGGTATGTTTAAAGAATATAGAGTAATATATGAAATATGTTATCAAAGAAGCCCTTTATCAGGATTGAAGCGTTAGGGTCTTCCATTTTTTAATTATTTGGTGCTCCTCCGGTATTAAATATGCCAATGCATGTCTTAAAGGACGTTGTATCAATACCCAGCTACTGTCTTGGAATGGAAGATAGGAATGGGAGATTTAGTTTAATAATGCTGATAGGAGAGGTCCGGCAGAAATTGCAAGACTTGAGCAAATTGATGTAATAATAATGTGGTTCATTGTATTGAGTTCAATGAATCCGTGGCAAAATATGAATGTGTAAGGGTATGTTCACATGCCCTATTTACGGACGTAATTCAGGAGTTTTTCCCCTGGAATTAAGGCCGAAAAAACGTCTCCAAACCGTCGGCAAACATCTGCCCATTGAATTCAGTGTTCTGTGCAGGCAGGCTTCTTTTTTACGCGCCGCTGTCAAAAGACGGCGCGTAAAAAGACGGCCGCCTCAAAGAAGTGCATGTCACTTCTTGGGACGTAATTGGAGCCGTTATTCATTGACTCCATTGAAAAACAGCTCCAATTACGTCCGTAATGGACGCCGCCAAAAACGCGTGCACTTTCAAAAACGTCTGAAAACAGCTCCATAATTTCAGACGTATTTTACGTTTGCATGTGAACAAACCCTTAGGGTATGTTCACACGATTAAGTTTCAGACGTAATTCGGGTGTTTTACGCCCCGAATTAGGTCTGAAAAAACGGCTCCATTACGCAGACAAACATCTGCCCATTACTTTCAATGGGTTTTACAATGTACTGTGCCGACGACCTGTCATTTTACGTGTCGCTGTCAAAAGACGGCGCGTAAAAAAGACGGCTCGTCAAAAGAAGTGCAGGACACTTCTTGGGACGTAACTGGAGCCGTTTTTCATTGACTCGATTAAAAAACAGCTCCAATTACGTCCGTAATGGATGCCGGCAAAAACGCGAGTACGAGCAATAACGTCTGAAATTCAAGAGCTGTTTTCTTCGGAAAACAGCTCCATAATTTCAGACGTAATTGCAGTTGTCGTGTGCACATACCCTTACATGCGGATATTGCAGCGGACTTTGCTGCAGATTTTGTAAAAAAAAACAAACATACACTAAACTATTATTAAACACTTCATGCTTTTTAATAAAAAAATATTTTCTTCTATACATGTCTTTATATTTCGTCAACATATCCTACAATGCTATTTGAAATATTATTTATGATTTCATTATCACAGGCACGCAACATAAATACTTGCAGGGCCAATTTAAAAGGGAGTTAACTAATTCATAAGGGCATGACCACACGTGGCGGATTTCCTCCGCAACTGTCCGCATCAATGCCGCACAGAATCTGCATTGCAGATTCTGCTGCGGATCTGCACAAAATGTGCAGTACATTGATGCGGACTAGCTGCTGCGGACTGCGGTAAAAGTACTTCCCTTCTCCCTATCAGTGCAGGATAGAGAGAAGGGACAGCACTTTCCCTTGTGAAAGTCAAAGAAATTCATACTTACCGCCCGTTGTCTTGGTGACGCGTCCCTCCTTCGGCATCCAGCCCGACCTCCCTGGATGACGCGGCAGTCCATGTGACCGCTGCAGCCTGTTATTAGCCTGTGATTGGCTGCAGCCGTCACTTAGACTGAAACGTCATCCTGGGAGGCCGGACTGGAGACAGAAGCAGGGAGTTCTCGGTAAGTATGAACTTCATTTTTTTTTACAGATACATGTATATTGGGATCGGTAGTCACTGTCCCGGGTGCAGAAACAGTTACTGCCGATCGCTTAACTCTTTCAGCACCCTGGACAGTGACTATTTACTGACGTCTCCTAGCAACGCTCCCGTCATTACGGGAGCCCCATTGACTTCCTCAGTCTGGCTGTAGACCTAGAAATACATAGGTCCAGCCAGAATGAAGAAATGTCAAGTTAAAAAAGCAAGACGCATCCGCAGCACACATAACATGTGCATGACAGCTGCGGACTTCATTGCGGAAATTAGAATCTCCATTGAAGTCAATGGAGAAATTCCGCCATGAGTCCGCCACTGCTCCGCAACAGACAGAGCATGCTGCGGACACCAAATTCCGCTCCGCAGCCTATGCTCCGCAGCGGAATTTTACGCCTCGTCTAAACGAACACTGCTAAATTAAAGTGTAAGTCAATGGACAAACGGCTCCGCTGCGGATTAACGCTGCGGAGTGTCCGCAGCGGAATTTAAGTGAAATTCCGCCACGTGTGAACCCAGCCTAAGAGGTGCAATTTATGCTCTTCAAGTGTAGAAGAAAGTCAACTTTCTAACCACAGAGAAAAGATACAATCGGCATACGGATGTAGCTTTGGTGGCTATACAATCTCTTGGCATCAATGTTGCACCTTTTCACATGCCTAGGGCGGCATTGTGATGTTCTTCCTTATACTAATGGCAGAAATGATCGCACACAAGGTACTGTAGGATGTAAGCATCAGATTAAAGCTGCTTTGCTAGAGCAAAATGTTTGCTTGATCATTCTATAACAGTTTAATCCCCTTAAACTTTTTGTCACCTAATTTCAGAAAATGGGGCACTAAACAACCGGATGCTAGTGAATAGATGTTATCTATAGGGTCATCAAGGAAACTAAAGCACCTAGATAGTGGAGTTACATATTTCTATTCCTCTCATGATCCCTAAAAGAGCATAGCGGGCTGTAAAGTTGCAGAGGTATCTTCTAATAATTTCATTTCTGATGCATTACTTCACCTTTATATATCCAGTTTTCCATGTTTGGCTAGTCAATGCTATTCTTGGATCTGCTGCCTTTAACAAATGGGAATATGATTACATTTTTGTGAAAGGCTTCTCTCAAGGCATTCTTTAACTCTGCTAGGTGGTATGATCTTGCATAGATTGACTGAGAATGATCACGTCCTGTATATACACTGGAAATTAGACAGATGATTACATGTAAGGTGAATAGTGTACACATTAACAGAGAACAGAATAATTGTATATATAAACTGTGGGCCTAAGGGCCTAATGTAGTCTGGAATCTATCTGAAGTTGCATGATCGAGTTCCATCAAATACTCCAAACACATCTTATTGCAAAATCCCAGAACAATGTGCGATAATGCTTCATAAACCTTTTTAGGAACTACTGTCTGTCGTCTGCTTTATTTTTAGAGCTTGATATTTTAATGGCATTTTACATTCCAGGTGTCCCTCATGAATATGAAACTGATAGAACTGATATAGGAATGAGCCAACAAATGCTTCCTCTGGGATTCTCCCTCAAAGCATTGCTACTGTAAACTGTTTCATGACAAAGCTTCAAACAAACAAAGGTTTCGTTGTTAGATCTGTGAGGTAAAATAACTATAGTTGTTTTCACATTGTTTATGTTATTCACGGAATATTGATAACATTTAGACAAACAAAACTGGGATTTTGCAATTACCCTTTTATGTTAAATTGGGCAAAAATATGGTGTCTTGTGGATTTAAAGCACACAAAACTCCTTTCCTTGCAACATGAATAATTATCATATACGGAAATATACTTAGAAGATGTGCTTTCCTTTCATCATTTGTATACCATTACTCTTTTATAAATATACTTAAAGGGGTTTTCCGAGCTTAAAAAAAAATATCTACAGTATATGTGTTTGAATGCCCAACCAAAGTTCTATACAGCATCTATCTTTTGATATTGCCAGGGCTTTCTGTAGGTGGGGTTACCATGTAAAGGACTACAGTTCCCACATCTGCACATTTATTTATTTTTGTTACTTATACAGCGCCAACATATTCCGCAGTGCTGTACAGAGGTTGTCCTGACTGTCCCCATTGGGGCTCACAATCTAAATTCCCTATCTGTATGTTTTTGGGGTGTGGGAGGAAACCAGAGTATCTGGCGGAAACCCACGCAAACACAGAGAGAACATACAAACTCCATGCAGATGTTGTCCTTGGTTGGATTTGAACCTAGGACCCCAACGCTGCAAATCATTTTCATTAATTATTTTCATTATTATTTTTTTTTTTGGTCCCATTCATAAGGAATCCAACAAAGAAAAACTCTGTATGCCTCTTTATGAAATCAGAGGCATATGGAGGTATAGTAGAGGGCTAATGCATCTCTATGGGAGCCCTATTACAGCTCTGTACTAAACAGAGCCCAAATACGACTATGTGCATGACTCCTTACAAATAGTAAGGCTAAGTTCACATTACACTTATTATAAATTTACCTCTCTTTCAGTGGCGTAACTACCGCTATAGCAGCTGTAGCGGCTGCTATGGGGCCCGCGGCATAAGGGGGCCCGTATCGCCCGCTGGCATGGGCCCCCACCATGGCTGGAGGCTCCGCTAGCTGCCGCTATGGCTGCTACAGCGCGACGCCACTGAACACTACGGCAGAGCAGGGAGGTATCTCCCCGCTCTGCCATTAAAGGGGTTGTTCCTGCATAAGACATGTATCCCCTATCCACAGGATAGGGGATACATGTGTGATCGCTGGCAGCGATAGGGGGGACGGAAAGTCCCCTGAAGTTCTCCATGACAAACCTCGGACTTCCGGGGTCTGTGTCGGCAGCTCCGTAGAAATGAATGGATCGCCGGTCGCGCTTGTGCGCATGCGTGACCAGCGCTCCTTTCATTTTTATTGAGCTGCGCAGACTCTGGAAGTCAGAGGTTAGTCATGGAGAACTTTGGGGGACTTTCGGTCCTCCGTTCTCCTTATCAGTGCCAGCGATCACACATGTATCCCCTATCCTGTGGATAGGGGATACATGTCTTTTGTAGGACACACTATAGGTCAGATTTGTTTTGGGCGGTTGGGGCTGCATGGCGTTACCTACAGGGGGGCTGTATGGCGTTACCTACAGGGGGGCTGTAAGGCGTTACCTACAGGGGGGGGCTGTATGGCGTTACCTACAGGGTGGCTGTATGGCGTTACCTACATGGGGGCTGTATGGCGTTACCTACAGGGGGGGCTGTATGGCGTTACCTACAGGGGGGGGTTGTATGGCGTTACCTACAGGGGGGCTGTATGGCGTTACCTTCAAAAGTTTGCTATGGGGCCCAGTCTTTCCTAGTTACGCCCCTGCTCTCTTCCATCAGAGGAAGAGAGGATCGATCCATTAAACGGAAAGCAACGGTTCCGTTAGAATTATCATTGATTTCAATGGTAATTCTTTTTTATCAGTTACTTTCCGTTTGTCTCCATTCGCTAGGTTTCCGTTTTTTTGAACAGAAACAAAAGTGCAGTCTGCACAACTTTTGTTTCCGTTCAAAAAAACGGAAACCTAGGGAACGGAGAATAACAAAACAACTGAAACAAAAGAATTACCATTGAAATCAATGGTTATTCTAACGGAACCGATGCTTTCCGTTTAATGTATCGATCCTCTCTTCCTCTGACAGAAGAGAGGTAAACTGATAGTAATACCAGTGTGAAAGAAGCCTTAATTTTAATGCAATATGACACATAGCCCAAGAGAGAAGCTGTTTCCCGGGGGAAAAAAAGCAGACTTCTTTAACCCTTTACAAACACTTGACATTACTGTACGTCATAGTTCATAGGTGGGGGGTTATGGAGTGGGCTCAGGGGCTCACACACAAAAATCGAGCCCTCACAAAGCTCCATCGACAGAAAAATAAATATGTTAATGCTCTCAGAATATGGCGACACAAAATATATATTTTTTTAACAAATTGTTTTTTCTTTGTAAAAAAGTTAACATATCAATTTTACCACACAGTGAACGCTGTAAGTGTGGAATCGGTTTTGTGTTCTATTTTTCAGTACATTCTATAGTACATTAAATTGTGCCGTTAAAAACGACTATTTTTCCCGCAAAAAGCAATGGAGAAATAAAAAAGTCATGGCATTTGGAAAACTTGAAGAAAAATCCTAAAATGAGTAACAAAAAATAGATGTGGTAGCAAGGGGTTAAAGGAGTTCTCTGGGACTTTAATATTGATGGCCTATACTTAGGATAGGTCATCAATATCAGATTGGTGTGGTTCCGACTCCTGGCACTCCCACCGATTAGCTGATGGAAGGGGCACCGGGGACAAATTCTGTGGCCTTTCCATAGTTTACCAGGCACAGTGCAGTACACTTCTGTAGCAGCTGTGCCTGGAGTTCAGTTGAATGGGACATGCACTACAATCCATGGCACATCCGCTACGGATGTGTATGGCGCTATGCTTGATAAACTATGAAGAGGCCAAGCATTATGTGGACAAAAGTATTGGGACACCAACACTAAACCTAGCGAAGCTTTTATGACATCCCATTCTAAATCCACAGGCATTAATAAGGAGTTCATCCCCCTTTTGCAGTTAAAACAGATAACTCCCGTCACAGTATAGCGGCCATGCTAGAGTACTGCAGTTCTGCTTCTATTCAGGTGAATAAAAGCAGAGCTGCAGTAACCCAGCACAGCCACTATGCAGTGACTGGAGCCATCTGCTTCTGGCACTGACCACTGCATAACTTCTGGCTTCCTCGGTTGCCTAACTTCTGGTGCTCGGAGTCAGCCAGAACAGCTGATCGATGTGGGGTCCGGGTGTTGGACCCCCACCGATCATATACCGATGACCTATCCTGTGGATAGGTAATCAATATGAAAAACCGCCCCTTGCCTGGACAACCACTTTAATATGTCCCTTCACTGGAACTAAGAGGCCTAGGCCTCCCCTGAAAAACATCCCTTTTTTCCATGAACTGACTTGTTGCAACGGTGGCATCCTATTACAGTACCATGCCCAAATTCTGTGAGCTCTTTAGAATAACCCATTCCTTCACAAATGTTTGTAAAGGCAGACTGCATGGCTAGATGCTGGTTTTTACACACATGGCAATGGGACTGAATGAAACACCTGAATTCAATGATTAAAAGGTGTGTCCCAATACTTTTGTTCATATATTGTGTGTGTGTGTGTGTGTGTGTGTGTGTGTGTGTGTGTGTATATATATATATATATATATATATATATATATATATAGTCAAAGAACTCCAAAATACGGGACAGCACTCCAAAGTTAGTGAAAAAGTGGATTTATTCACCACATGCGACGTTTCAGCCCTACTCCATGGGGCCTGTCTCAAGTATCTAGGGACACTGGTCATGTGTCCAGACAGGAATCTTGCACCCTATACATACAAATTGGTAAACAGTGCTGCTTTTTTTTTTTTACTTCTTTTTATGTATATACATATATATAATTTATTCTTCTTTGTGCTTGTTACTATTGTTCATTTTTCCAGTGACCTCTATTCTGCTGTGTAGATATCAGCGGTAATGCAGTTCAAACAACTCAGTCACAGGTGTTCATTCTCGACTCATGAGAACCTCAACATCTGGTTCTCAAGGACACACATTGCAATAGCATATGTGGTCAAGAAACACTGGGGATTCTGCAGTTAGGGAGGATGTGACAAGGTATGTTAAGTACAAATATATAACAATAATACACAACAAGTGGTAAAAGAACAAGTCTCAAATAAAAGAGAAAAAAATGCAGGGCACAGTTCTTTCATAATTAGATGTTAACTCCATTAAAAAAAATACAATCTACATGAATCCAATACAGAAAAAACAGATATACAGTACTATTTATAGGGTTTCTGAATTAAATTAGGTTACAAAGAGTGAGCACTCCAAGCGCTTACACTTTGTATTATAGTACAGTATGTGTTAAAAGATTTTGTTTCTCCACAGAGATTGTTCTGTTTCTCCCCATGTAGACCTCATGACACAAAGCACCTGCCACAGGACCCCCATAACTGTTACAACCACTGGACCCCAATAACAGTATAATAAAATATTTATTTGTGGGTTGCCGTCTTTGGGTGAATCAATGTAACCATGTGGCTGTAATCTAGTAGACGGCAGCAAGAAAAAAGAAGTCAGAGCAGTTGCGCCCTGGATGTCACTCAGCGGTACAAGCGATGTACTACTTCCCCTCCTAATCACCCTCCTGCAGTCCAGGCAATACAATGAGTTAGGGTTTAGCAGGAAAATTCTCACATGTTCCACTTCTAGAATGTGTGTAATGGGTTTGCCAACCATGCCAAAGGCTTTTCTATGCTAGTGGTTGCAAGGATAAGCCTCCATCCATAGAAATCAATGCAAGCTCGTTCCCTGCAGCTGCTTGCCCAAATGAGTTTGTAGCCTATATTATTGCTTCCAAATACCATCCACACTCTGTAGACACTCTCAGCAGCAAAAAGTGCTAGAACAACCATGTAACAATTCATAATCAAAAAGACATAATTATCATCTAACCCAGAGGCGTAGCTAGGTTCTCACCTGGGCCAAAGATTCAGTTTGGCACCCCCCCCCCAACTTCTTTCCCGACATTTCCTTCCCCCTCGCCATGTTTGCTTTCCCCACCAATGAATGCGGTGTAAAAAAAATTTTATCTTTTTTTTCATGTAACTTGAGCATAAAACCATTTGTACATTTTACAAGCAATATAGTTATATATGGGAGTTAATATAACAATAAATTAAAAGAAAATAAATAAAGAGGTCAGTGCCTGACTAAAACAGATTGTATAACTGAGGCCGATGAGACTATATGGTGATGTAATAAACAGCCTCCTCTTGTAGATAGTGACACATCCCTCCTTGTAGATAGTGCCACACACACCTTCCTGTAGAGAGCACTACACCCCCCTCCCTGTATATAGTGCCATTGGGGTTCCCTAGAGGAGCCCCTTACGTCACTGTCCATATATGGATAGTGACGTCAGGGGCTTCTCCAGGAGCAGAATTGCCGGGGATTCCACCATACCTCCCAACTTTCAAGTAATTTATATTACAATGTGTTTACATTGGCCAAATATCCCATAAAAACATATTTGCAAGAAAAAAACAAAAACCTAATGGATTAAAAAAAAATTGCACTAGGGTTTAGCCATCCATACATAGTATACTTTTTCACAGGAATCTATAAAGTGATCAAAAATAGTATACATTAATCATGGCAAAAGCATGGGTGCAAACAACAAATAGAATATTTTCAAAGATATTGGAAATTAGTTTAAAGCAATCATTGTTTGAGAAAAATGTTATCTTCGTACAAGCTAGTTTTATTTATCGACTATAGATATCTAAAACTGATCATTACCAAAATGACCAGTAATCATAAGGAACATCCAGGTACTGTAATACATTGTATGAACAGTAATAAAAAATTGGCAGCTCAGTTTAACAAACGACAACAAAAAAATCTAATGCATACTAGTAAAATAGAGAATATGGATGACAAACTGGTATAACAACTTATTACAACATACTTCATATCAGGACTGTCGCTTAAGATGCTGCTTTAATATTGCTACACATTGGCAAGGGATTATATTTTAAATGACTTCATTTGGCAAAATTGCTGTTTTTTTTTAATCCCCCCCCCAAAAAAAGTTAATAAAAGTTAATTAATTAATTCTATGTACCCCAAAATGGTACTATTAAAAATTACAACTTGTCCCACAAAAAACAAGACCTTATACAGCTATGTCGACGCAAAAATAAAAAGGTTATAGCTCTAAGAATGAGACGATGGAAAAAATGTAAAAAATGGCTTGGTCATTAAGGTCTAAAATAGGCTGGTCATTAAGGGGTTAACAATGTCAAAGTAACAGCTTTATATTTGGCTATGGGTAAACGGATGGTAGCCGGTGGTAACAAACAGCCTGTTTAACACCTTCCCGACCGCCCACTGTCTTTTGACGTCAGGCAGTGTAGGTGCTTAGTCTACAGAGACGTCTTTTGGCGTCGCTGTAGATTAGGCTGATGAGCGCTCGTGTGAGCGCTCATCCTCTAAGCAGGAGCTGTTACTAACAGCTCCTGATCTTAGAGCAGCCTCCTGAACACAGCTGGGGTCGGCAAACATTCGGACCCCAGCTGTTTAACCCTTTGATTACCGCGGTTCGTGACTGCGGCATGATCAAAGGGAATTCCCCTCTTTGATCGCATCACCGGGATTCCAGTGATGCGATCAAACAATGGGGAATCCCTCTGCAGTCAGCCCTGGGGACCTACAAAGGACCCCAGGGCTGTCTGTTCCATGTGCCTGCTGTTCGGGCACACTATGTGCTGCCCGATCAGCAGCCTGTGTCATAGTGACACAGTGTAATGTATTAGCGTACAGAAGTATGCTAATACTTTACAAGTAAAAAATAAAGTTACAAATAAAGTTATCCCTTGATGGGATTAAAAAAAAAAAAGTAACAAAACAAATAAATAAATAAAAAAAGTCCCAAAAAGAGTCTTTAATTTGCATTAAATACATTTTATTGCCCCTACACTAAATAAAAACAAAAAACCTACGCATATTAGGTATCTATACAACCGTAATAACCTGAAGAATTAATCTAATGGGTTATTTAGCGTGAAACGTGAACGGTATAAAAAAGAAACAAAAAAAACTATTCAGAGAATTGCTTTTTCCTATATTCACGGCGTAAAAAATTTTTTTTTTACCCCCAAACTGTGGGAAAAAAAATATACTATTTCTCTCGCATAAAGCAAGGCCTCATACAGCCACGTCAATGAAAAAATAAAAAAGTTATGGCTGCTGAAATGCAGAGAGGCAAAAACAGAAAAATTGAGCTGGTCATTAAGGGGTTAAAAACACACTGCACTGTTTACATTTTTATGCTTTTCAAAAATAATACAAATATTACTTGTACACAGACTGAAGTATAATGGTGCTGCATAAATGCTTGACACCGAAAAATAAGCCAATTTTGGTGGCAATATTACATATATGTAAAACAATAAGTGACATCACATCCGTGATGTCTGTTTCAGCAGGAAGTGACATTCTATCAGCATCCGGACTAATATTGAAGAAGATTTGTGAGTGATGTGATGAAGATTTGTGATTCACAAATTTATGTAAGAATTGTATAGCTGCAGCATCACTCACTCACAGGAATGGCTGCCTGACTAACTAATACACTGATACTGACTGACTCCTATATCTCTCTAAAATCTATCTCTTTATCAAATTATTGTAAGTATAACTAGCTATTCTCTTCTCACTATAAAACACACTCACAGACAATAATTCAATATCTGGCTGCAGAAGCATTTTCTGCTTGGGCTATTTATAGTGGCTACTGGTATGACTGCCATTTACTGAGTCATTAGTGACTCACACCAATACCACACATTATTGGTTGTGCTAGAGGGAGGACTACCTGCAAGGTTCTATGGGGAAGCACACCCTGGCCGCCACCAGAGGTCATGTAATCCTTCTTCTCTGTCTTCTTGCATTCTATTGATCTGTAAAATGGCAGCTGCCATTTCGAGCAATTCATGCGGGATGATTCCCAAAAGATTTGTAATCGTTAAATTCCAAAAATTTGTGCAAAATTGTAACAAATATGATTAGTATAGAATCGATTTGCTCATCTCTACTCGAAAACCCTCCAATCATGCAAAGAAGAGTGGGCCAAAATTCCTCCACAGTTATGTAAAAGACTCATCGCAAGTTATCGCAAACGTTTAATTGCTATTGAAACTGGCAAGGGTGGCACAACCAGTTATAAAATTAAGAGGTCGACATAGGTTTTGTATAAATCTTTATCCTCGATAAATGGAATGATCATTTAAAAGCTGCATTTTGTGTTGACTCGTGTTGTCTTCATCTTCTGTTAAAAGTAGTTGGATAATCTGAAACATATAGTTGTGACAAATAATGAAAAAAGTGAAGAAATCGGGTGAGAGGCAAGTACTTTTTCACAGCACTTTATGTAAAAGCATTATCTTATCCCTATTTTACCCAGTTTCATAGATGTACTAGAATAAGATTTGAAAAGAATTAGGAATCACGAATAGATCTCCAGCTGCATATAAGGAACATACGGATATCTTCTTTTTTGTGGAATAGTTTCCACATTTCCTGCTTCCTGTATAATAATTCCAATTTAAATGAAACCAGATTATCATCGGATTCCAATCAAATATGTATTAAACTTCTGGGAGATGAGATTTCATGATAATGTAGACTTTTAGTAGCCTACATTGAATATTTGTTGAATATAAATGTTAGTATTGTTACTAAACAGTTAATGAACAGTTATGCCCACTCTGTATGTATGTTTATTGCAATGGGGAGAGGAAGACACATCTGGTATTAGCTTATGTTCTGGCAGAACGAAGAATTGGGCATTTTGAAATCCAGCATGCCCTCACTATAAAAAGATTTGTTCAATGGTGACATTAGTTAGGTAGTAAGTAAAATTTTTTCTTCTACTTATAGAGGACCTATCACCTCTCTTGACGTATCTATTTTAGTTAATACTTGTATTCCCTATGAAATAACCATTCTGGAACATATTTTTTCTGAACTCTGCATTCCTCCTAGAAATTTATAATTAAATGGACAACTGAGCGTTATCATTTCCCTTGTCTGGCACTATCAGTACTGATTGGACATAGTTTGTGTAGGGAAACATCTCCCAACTTGCATAACCCAGTTGTCAATTTATTCATAAATATGTAGGAGGATTAACAGAGGAACGACACAATGTAGAGTTCTGGTTACAGGTGCTTCAAAATTGTTATTTCATTGGGAATACAAATATTTACTGAAACAGACTGTGACGGGCGCGGTCCTGTTCTGCAGTGACCACTAGGGTGCGCGCACGAGTTCATTCCTGGCCTTAAAGGGCTGGCGTGCACACGTTAAGAATTGACTAATTACTCCCAGATCACCCTGGACTATAAGAAGGGCCCTGCCCCTTCACTCCTTGCCTGAGCATTGTCAGTAATTCCCA
Organism: Rhinoderma darwinii; assembly: GCF_050947455.1. Classification (NCBI taxonomy): domain Eukaryota; kingdom Metazoa; phylum Chordata; class Amphibia; order Anura; family Rhinodermatidae; genus Rhinoderma; species Rhinoderma darwinii. Next base: position 194,474,564 of record NC_134690.1, on the reverse strand, counting down.
TGTTAGTCTTTGCAAATGGTCCCTTAGCATTTACCCTGTTCCCAGTGTTCCCGTGCCCTGCTACCTGTATCCTGTATCCCATGCTGTGTTATTGTTTCTGAGCCTGTTAGTGATTGTCCTGCTGCTCCTGTTGTCATCCGCCACGTCTGGCGCAACCTACTGCACCTGTTGTCATCCACCACGCCTGGCACATCATACTGCACCTGCTGTCATCCGCCACGTCTGGCGCAACCTACTGAACTTGCTGTTATCCGCCACGTCTGGCGCAACCTGCTGCACCCACCTCCATCCGTGCTAAAGCCTCTGCCACTGTCTGGTCTATTCAGGTACCCTTATGCAGAACTTTGTATTGATTGGGTGCTCTGTTGTTTGGCCAGCTGTCTCCCCGCTATGGCGGTGCGGCCTAGTGAGTCCACATATCCACAGACCATGAAACAGACATGTCAGGTGAGGTGACAGGTCCTCTTTAAAGGATGTCTGATCAGCGGGGGTCTAAGCACTGTGACCCCCGCCAATAGCTAGAACAAAGTGGCCATGGCGCTAGATAAGCATTGCACCATGAGAATCCACATGGCCGGCTCATTATAATCAATGGCCAACTTGTGGCCGCCTGGAAAAAGATGAATGGAGCTGGACGGAGGTAAGTGGCGTGATGCTTCCCTGGTGCCATTGTCACTTAGTTTTAGTGGTCATTGAAGGTGGTTGGAATATTTGTGACATAACCTCTACCATAGAAATCAATATAACTGGCAGCTTGGGACATAACTAAATTAAATTAAATGTAATACAAACAAATGTAGCAGTTTTATTCTACACCCTGAGATACATGCCTTGAGCAGTTTTATTGAAATGTATAGAAATACATGCTTGATATAAATATTTTCATTACATATTGACACAATATCCACAAAGTAAAGGGAAAGACCTATACACAGCTGGAGCATACAGGAAGAAACATATTTTTGGAACTATAACTGACGCTTCGTCTGTTTATATAAAAGTAAATAATGGGGAGTAAAAAAGCTCCACGTATCCTGACAGTGTATTCTACTTCTATTGAATGTTTAGCTTTTACTTGCAGGACTAATAGTCAAGGCAAATACTAAAGTTCACCACCTTGTTGTGCAGACGACATATACAGCGCAGATTCCAATTTGCGCTATAATTTTTTGTTAGGAAGAAAAGGGAAAGATATACAGTAGCGTGTAAAATGTAAATGAGTGACTATACAGTATATTGGTAGGAAAAAGTCAAGAGAGCGGAAAGACAGCTACTGACGTAATTAGCAGGGAGACCAGTGGCTTGAAATGTGGGTAGGCAAACAGTGTAACAGCGTGACGCGGGTAAGTAAGCAGAACAGCTTATTATTCAGGGACCAGATGAATGCCTGCTGGAATCTTGAGTGGGAAAAACGACTAAGGAATAAACCAGATAAGCAAAAGAAACATGTGACACTTGTCAAGTTACAAAAGCTTTAAATGATCCTGCTGCTTTGGGAGTGCTTTGAAATCAATGTGGAAACATTATGTTTCAGGTACCTTGGGTGAAAACAGAACATAAAAACAGCAGCAGGCGGTAACATTATGTATAAAGCACAAAATTATCTATGTCTCGTAAGCGAAATGAGCGAATGGAATTATATAAAATTTGAAACGTATTATAAAAAAAACAAATCAACTACTTTCTAAAGTAAAGGTTAAATCATTTAACCACTTAATAACTGCAGGTTTTCCACCATCATGACCAAGTTGTTTATATTTCAGATCATGCTATGGCTACACAGAAACTAAGTCATGACCCACGAGTATATTGCGGCTCCATACAACCTCCGAGTTGAATGAAACCGTAATACAACATCCATAGAAGTCTATGGGGCCACACGATTTCTCCGTAGGCCTCCTATTTCTTACTGAGGCATATATTTCTTCTTTTTTTTGGGATTCCATATGAAGAGAGAGAAAAAAATTGCAGCATGCCCCATCTGATGTCCTTTCACGAAGGTACTCTCCCCTAGAATTATTGCTCTGAGGCAGGAATATCTGTAAATACTGTGAAATACGGTGGTGTATAGAGGTATCACATGGCAGTGCATGGAGTGCCAATGACTTTATAGTACAAAAAAAATTGTCAGGATCTGTCATGTGCATTAGGCCTAAAACGAACATATAAAGAAAATAGATCATTTAAAATCCTCCAGCAATTCCAGTGGACTTTAATGATCTGAAATTTCTTAATACATTCTTAGAATATACGGCTATAGAATTCTCATCAACATTTTATTCAATATGTTTGCATTTCTTTCCTGCTGTGACTCACAGTACACTCCGCAAAAAAATTCTGTTATTAAAATATTGAAGGTATTTTTTTAAAAAAAAAAAAATCAAATATAAGTTGTACAAAATGTCCTTGAGTTTTTATGAAATTTTTATTCGCATCTTCAACTACAAACACATCTTCAATCCAAAACAAGATTTGTTCAGTGTGTTCGTACACCGACAATTCAAAACATCTCAGTATTTGGATCAACTTAAAAGACATTTTCATTCATCCAGTTTTAGTTTCATCCCCTCTAAAGCTTTCAAAGCTATTGATAGGAAGAAAAACATTGTCTATTGAAGGAATGTACAGGATCTGCAGTCTACAGTCCAATGTTGTAGTCACAGAATCTTGAGTTTGTTTCCAATCTCTGTTGAATTACTTAGTTTTTGTTATAGCTGTTGACAAATCTTGGTGGAATGACATTTTAGATAGTTCTGTAGAGGCAACAAAAATGTCATTACAGTCACACAAAGCGCCATTATTCTATAACACATTGGAAATGTTGGTGTTATATATTTCTGTAGACAATCTGCCATTCTAAACTGACGACCTTCACAAACCTAAATGATATCTCCATACTAAAACAAAAAACAAAAAAAAATGGTTTGGGATGTAGTTAGATAAACCTAATTAAACGATGAAATACAGTAAAACTCCAATAATCCGGCACATTCATAACACTGACGATCATCGCATTCTATGCATTGGCGTACTCACCATAGAGGGAGGCCAGGTCATTGCTATGGGGCTTGTATTGAGAAAGGGGCCAAACTCTGAACTCTTCCTGCTTCCCAACATACAACCTTAGCATTTTCACACAGCCACCACTATGGGGAGCGTAGTGCATAGAGATTTTTACAGCTTTCAAAGAGTTCAATGGTAGCAGTATAAATTCATATGCAGTGAGCTCCCCCTTGTGATGGCTGCAGGCAGCCAGTTTTATCAATTCTTTTTAATCTCTTTATTAATGATCCGATGGATGGGATTGATAGAAAGTGTCAGTTTTTGCTGATGATACAAAACTTTGTAGGATACTTAAAACTCAGCTTGAATGTTAAATATTACAGAAAGACTTTAATAAGCTGGCAGCATGGGCAAAAAGGTGGCAGATTAAATTGAATGTGGATAAATGGAAAGTAATGCACCTAGGCCACATTAATAGTATTACTTCATAAATTAAATAGAATAAAACTGGGTATAACAGAACAAGAGAGGGACATGGGTATTCTGCTTACAAGTAAGCTAAGCAGCTGTACTCAATGTCAAGCAGCAGCTGAAATTCCAAATTTTTGATTTTAGGGTGTACATGAAAGGGAGATAAAAAAAAAAAAACAGTGATCCCAGTGTAATATTGTCCCTGTATAAATTCCTTGTAAAACCAAATCTCAAATATGGCATTTGGTTTTGGGCTCCAAATTGTGAAAAGGATATAGGAGAGATGGAGGGAGTTCAAAGGTGTAAGAAAGGCATTTCAGACAACAATTTAGGAAAGGATTCTTTACAGTTAGAGTAGTTAAACTATGGAATACCCTACCCCAAGAGTTAGTAATGATAAATATTATGACAAAATGTAAAAGAAGGACTAGATGCTTATCTTAGGATAAACGGCATTGAGGGTTATAAAGAATTTAGCAATGAATGATGGCTAATTGAGCTGGGAAAGTTGAACTTATTGGGCATGTCTTTTTTCAACTTAACTATGTAACTGTGTAAATTATCGAATAGAACCTTTTAAATATGTATATGGTCAAATGTTAAACCAAGTTAGCCAAGATTTCTAATAACAATTATAGGATAATTGTGCACTAAAGGTGGTGTTACCATGTGGGAAAGACCATACATTTTGATGTCAAGTAAGTTCTTTGAATAAACTTTTTCCCCTAGTTGCTTAACATAAAGTTTTAATAGCATTTGCTCCCACTAAACTATCTTACGTTAATTTACAGTTCACAACTGATAAAAAGAAAGAATTACATTTAAAAAAAGAGTCTTTTTATTTTGTTAATTTAGTTGAAATCATTAGTTTCAACATGGTTCTTCTTCAGGACCCGCTTAACCCTATCATGAGAAGTGGTTTCTCGAGCCTTGGTGACCAGAACAATATTTTACCATTTGGAATGCAAAATTAAAAAGGTAAATTTAGTTTTTTATTGTAGTCTACCACAATTTTCTTGTTTTTTTGTTGGACAGATGGCACTTTCTTCCGGTACTAAACTAAATTCATTATTTTGTAAAGATTACATAAGAAAAAATGGGTTGAAATATATTTACATAGTTAGTGCAAATAAATCAAATTTACCTAAAAATATGAATCATCTAATTCTCACAGGTGTATGTGATCCATTGTTTGCGGTAAGTGTACGGTCTGAAAAGAAAAGTTCCCAATTTTAGTATTTAGTGTAGCTTGTTCCTTAGCACCCATTTACTGACTTTTTTTTTTTGGACGGTCATGACAGCACATAGTTTAGAAAGGAAGACAACAATGTAGAAGAATTAGTCATTTTTTGTTGTTTGTGATAACATACATGATGGAAAAACCCTATTCCAGGAGCATACAAATGCATCCATGTCAATCCCCTTGTCCTCATCTGAGATAAGCGTACATGTTTCAGTTCCTCTGATTCCACCCGCTCTATCAGTCCTTTCACTGGCTGCCCGGCACAAAAGGAATCCAATTCAAAATCGTCACTCTAACCTACAAAGCCCTATCCAATTCTGCTCCATCCGAAACTCTCCAGCCTTCTAAAACTTTAAGTGGTCAATAAAAACGCACTTATTCCGACAAGCATATAACCCGGCCTAAAGAGTCCGCCAACCAGTATTTCAACACCACCTCCACCTGATATCTGTAAAGCTGATAACTCCTTTCCCTGACCTCTTATATCTATTCCTGATGCCTTATAGATTGTAAGTACATATGGACAGAACTCATAACTAAACTTTCCTGTAAACAATTGTTTCATTTGTCTGTAGCACACTTTTGGCGCTATATGAATGAAATATATAAAAATAATAATTCTTAAAATGTCACGGATTTATGTGAATAGCCTAAATGCAGAAGCAGCTGCTTCCAGAGTCAAAAAAGCCGTGGTCAGGAATCCCAGTGTCAGTTCTCTACGGACTCATAAACTACCAAATAACAGTCGACGTAAATTAACATCCTCATGGAACCATTTCATCTTGATGTTAATTTTCACGTGACTGACAGGAAGGGGTTACATTTTCTCCTATCACGTTTACCAGAGAAAGGCAGGTGCCAGAAATGATATACCAAATCCTGATTAAAAAAAAACAGCATAAAAAGAAAGCTGCTTATTCACACGAGTGCAGTTAAATATACATTAAAAAAATTACTGGTTTATAGAAAAAAATACTAAAAGGCAGTTTTTATTTTAGTTTTCATTTATAGTCTGCCAGCTATTAATGCCAATTAACGGAAATGAAATTGCACAGATTTTCTTAAATAACAGATTATAAATCTGGCATGTAATACTAGGGGTTATCATTTTAAAACGGATGCCTTATTAAGTGCGCCGTCAATCACGCGGTTTGCTTCAATAACCTAAAGATTGGATCAGCCACACTCCAGATGTTAACAACATAATTAGAGTCAACTTTGATATAGAATCACCATCTGTACGATAGATCATTAAAAATGACAACAAACAGCGAATGTTTCAGATATAATACAGATGGACCACTTACTGCCAATCAGATATATTAGTAACTCACCTATTGACTGGAAGTACAAGGGAAGAATATGACTTTTACCTAAACTACTGCAAACAGCTGAAACCACTATCATGTGCTACAGATGCTACAGATGTAGCAGAAGTGAGTTTGTCATTTGACCGAAATAACTGGACTTTCACTGGCCTGCAAGAAAATCTAGGTCTCTTTCACACCACATTTGACAAAATATACAACCAAAAAAAGTCATGCATAAGTATGCTGGAAATATGTCTAATAAGATATATACAAATATAATACAATTGAGGATATAGAGTGACGTGACCAGTCACATTCTCCTCCGTCCTCGTCCATATTGTAAATGGGACCTGTAGCCATAAGGAAGATACTACGTTCATAGTAAGGGGGCATGGAAATAAAGTCAAATAGTATGTTTAATAAAAATACTGCTGATATATTTATTAAAGTGGTCAACCCCTTTAAACAGGGAAAGTGTGACAAGCTTCTGTTGCAGTGTGCCAGTATGTAAATGTAGTGTAGTGTGTGCCGTATTTATCAACTCGGCGCACACTGGAATAGCTCACAACTACTTTTCAGTGCGGAATAGTGGCAGACATTTTTGGTAAATAATTTGTATGTTAAGCCTAGTTTTTTTTTCGACACTTTGCAACTGTCAGGAAACTTGGTAAGGGGATTGATAAATATGGCATTTAACCTTAATGCAATTCTTTTTAATGAAATTACACTAGAAAACTGTCACAATTGCATTGATAAATGTGTCCAAAGAATGCAGGCAAACATAGTGAGTTATCGGTGTGCTCAACTACAGTAAAATGACAAGTCCAGCTCAGCTACATCTGCATGTCCTGTTGTCTTATTGTTAGTAAGAGTCTCTACAAAGAAAGGTAAAGGACATGGTATGATAGCTAGTGCTAAGCCTAAATGTTCCCCAAAGCAAGAGATAAAGTCAAGGTTTCAAAAAATCCATTGCGCCAAAGTAATAGACTGCCATTCATATTTATTTATCTTTAAACAGGATTGGCGAATATATTTTTTACTTAAGTAGAATATAAAAAATTGTCTATTTGCATCATTAGTGCATGTAGGCCCAGAAAGTTTTTCAGCAGGGTGTAAGTGGGGAGTCCCTTGGCTTTCTTATCATCAGGTATTTAATAGCAATTTAGTCTTGAATTTCCACTGAAATGTTTTATGTAATTACATGTTAAACATGAATGTATTTTCTTTACTGTATCATTAGGCAAATTACTTTAATGCTGCCCTAGAACAGTTATTGTTCTAAAGGTGGGTAATGGAACAGATGGGATTCTGAATTTTGCTAATGACATTTAATGCATTTTATTTTAGAACAACATGTCTTAAGCCTCATACATACAGCCAGAATACAGCTCCGTCCAACCATTAAAGCCTCATGTACACGACCGCATAGGTTTGACTGAATTGGTTTTGCGGTCCGCAAATACACTGATCCGTAGCGGACCACCGGACTGCAGAAAATAATTGTTGTGCATCCATGTGTCATTCAGACTCATTGATCTACAACAATTCACCAGCTTTGGTGAATACGCAATTGTGGACCGTAAAATTACTCGTCCCAAGTTTTTGCGGTCCGTAATTGCGGCCCCCGCACCGATCCATGTAAATCATGGTTGTGTGCATGGGGCCATAGAAAAGTGGGTCTGCTAAAATATGGATTGCGGCTGCAATAATACGGTCATGTGCATGAGGCCTTAGTTGTAGGAAGTCGGAATATGGCACCCATAGACTACCATGGGGCTCTACTTTACTCCTGTGCCTCTGTACAGACTCTGCAGCTCTGCAGTGCACATAGGGACTTGTGTGCGGCAAACTGTGGGGTGAAATAATCCAAAAGTCTTGAATATAGTTTAACTGTGTTAGAGAGAGAACATGAATTTAGTATTTATAATAGCAGGTATAATAAAATCATAACCTTAGAAAATAAATCTATACAGGACTATCTGGCTATTTACAAAGACCAGTGTGATATTAGCAGGAATGCATAAACCTACACGAGACTACTACACTTCCACCACTCTCTGCACTGTTCAAAGTAAAACATAAACCTACGAATTTGACATAATTTGTCAAGCTATTTTGATTAATTTAGCAGTTATAATAACAAAGTCCAACAGTTTTAGGCAATTTTATGCAATCTACTTAATATTTCCTATGTGGGAAAATCATGTGTTCCTATTGAAGATTCAAGAATGGTATTTAGATGAAAATGGTAACAACATTCTTATGGTCAATGCTCTACATAACAGATTGAATTAAGCAATAAAGGCTTCGTTCACATCTGCGTTGGGCTTCCGTTCATGAGTTCCATCAGACCTTTCCGTCAGAGGAACCCATGGACAGAAACCAAATGGAAACCATAGCTTTCCGTTTGCATTACCATTGATTTCAATGGTAATGCTTCCGTCGCTAATGATTTCTGTTTGTCTCCGTTCCATAAGGTGTCCGTTTTTTTTTTGGTGGAATCAATAGCATAGTCAACTGCGCTATTAATTCCACCCAAAAAATTGAAACCTTACAGAACGGAGACAAACGTAAACAATTAGCAATGGAAGAAATACCATTGAAATCAATGGTAATGCAAACGGAACGCTATGGTTTCCGTTCATGGGTTCCCCTGATGGAAAGGACTGACGGAAGTCATAAACGGAAGCCTGACACAGATGTAAACGAAGCCTAAGTTGTTTTTGTTCTCCATCCCTTCCCCCAATCTGTGCAGAAATGGTATGTATATTCTACGCAAACCAAACGTAAATAGTTATACAAATATGATCTGAGAAGCGCAAGGTAGTCAAAATCTCTAGACCCACAGCCTTAACCATAGAAAATGCAGGAGAATGTCACTGAGAGGAGCACGTCATTATTAAATTAACCATCCATTTTAGCTTCAACCTCTGATAAAACGAGACAGAATATTCAGAATGTTTCTTAAACATTTTTAACCCCTTCCCCCTGCTTGCATTCTGGGCCCTAATGACCAAGCAAATGTTATAGTTTTTCCATCGCCACATTCGAAGAGCTATAACTTTTTTATTTTCAAGTTGACATGGCTGTATGAGGACTTGTTTTTTGCGGGATGAGTTGTATTTTTCAATTGCACCGTTTTGGTGTATGTAGAATTTTTTTATTAACTTTTTTTTGTGGGGGGATATAAAAAAAAACAGCAATTTAGCCATGGTTCTATGCGTTTTACATTTACGCCGATTACTGTGCGGCGTAAATAACATGGTACCTTTATTCTATGGGTCTGTATGATTACGACCATACCAAATATGTATAGTTTTTTGATGTTTTACTACTTTTGCAGAATAAAAACACTTTTGAACTAAAATAATTTTATTTTGCAACACGGCTGCTTTCCAAGAGCCATAACTTTTCTATTTTTCTGTCAATGTCGCCACATGAGGGCTTGTTTTTTGCAGGACTTCATTGCTACCATTTTGGGGTACATGGAACTTATTGATTAATCTTTTATTATTATTATTTTGGGGGAAAATGGGAAAAAAATAGCAATTTTGCTGTCTTTTTTTGCGTTTTTTTTACGGGGATCATCTTGCGGTTTAAATAATATGTTAACTTATTTTTTGGGTCATTACGATTGCAGGGATACCATATATGTGTAGTTTTTATTTTATTTTTACACTTTTACTAAATAAAACCATTTTTTTATGGCAAAAAAATGGTTTTATTTTTTTTAATGTGTACCTTATCAATTTTTATTTCACATTAATTATTTTTTCAGTCTCACTAGGAGACTTCACTATGCGATCTTCAGATCCCTGCTATAATGCTTTGCTATACTACGTATACCAAAGGATTATTGCCTGTCAGTAAAGAACGAACAGGCATTTATTAGGACATGCGTCTGACATGTCCTAATAGGTATATAGCCAGGGCAGACCTGGGGGCCTTTGCTAGGCCCCCGGCTACCACGGCACCCCATCGGATGCCCGCAATTGCATTTGCGGGCCGCCGATGGGTGACAGAGGGAGCTCACTCCCTTTGTAAACAACTGAAATGCAGCGGTCACTAATGACGATGGCATTTGAAGGGTTAAACGGCCGCGATCGAAGTAAACTGTTTATATTGAAGGGAAAAAAATTATATTGCCGTTTTAACAATGGCCATTGAGCCCCCACAACAGGCTAACACTTTGTGTAACTTTAACTTCATCTTATAATAATGGGGCAAGCTTTAAGTGAAAAGTAACACATATCTATGATAAAGCTGAAGCTGGAGGCAGATAACACAAGATCAGACCATTGACAATAAATGGAGAAAACTAAGCAACTCCTCCACCAGTGTGACAGTCACCTCTGCACATGTCACAGAGCATGCCCACAACACTCTCCCATAGAAGTCAATGAGTTATTTTCTGACTGATATTTTTATGTCCAGATGAATGCTGTAAAGCAAATCTCATAAACTGCTTTTGCAGCAGCAGAGGCAATCAGAAAAAATATGAAAAAAGAAGCTTCAGTATATAGTTTTAATTAATACATATAAAAAGGTCATACTTTCCAGTATACTATTTGCATGTCAATTGGGATTCAATTAACAATAAAATAAAATTATTTTTTCTTATCTATATAGTCATGTTTGTGATTTCAATTTCCAAGCAGTGCATTTTCCATGTTCAACTCATCTACATAAAAACAAGAATGCATAAACACCTATATTGTTTTTACATTAGAAACTTTTAGAAATGAAGAAAAAAAATGTAGTTGTATTTTTATCTGTTTGATCACCGCAAAGAAAGTAATTCGTAGCAAAATTCTTCTTATTTAATTTGTTTCCAATTAGCATTGTGCTAATAATCTAATAATTAGTATGCAGCCAGACATAGTAATGTTATAGCACATTACAGGGAAATTATATGTCTGGACATATTTGCTCTCAGCTTGAAATGAGCAATAGCTATGCAGAATGACAAATGCAATATGCAACACAAAAAGAGACTACATTTTCCGGAAAATGGAAGAAAATCAATGAACAGAAACAATTATTTATATAGCCAAAATTTCTGCTTTATATACATAAATGTAATATAATCAGTAGATTTTACCCTATAAAATGTATAAACCAATATATTTGTATTCCCCTAAACAAGTGTTTAACTTGCATATGGTGAGGGCGGCCATTTTGAACCAGTATACAGCCTATTAACTTGTAAGATATTATTGTTCTCTTTTCACTTGATTCTTAATTAGATTGATCAGCTATAATCACAGGAATACTAGCACAGACTATAGAAAAGCTGCTCACTGATGAAACCACTGGAAGCACAATATTGTATTTAGGGAAAATTTCACGCTAAAACAGACAAAATTACCTGAAATATTATAATTTCTTATTGCTGCAGACAAGGCTCCTCGAGAAACACCAATTCATGGATAGGCTTAAATATTGTTGGACAAGGGTTATTTTAAGGTTCAATTACACAGATAGACGTTTCCTAGATAATTGCTTTGTGCAGAAAACCAAGCTTTCTATAAAGTACAATACTGTAATAACCGTGTTACATAATGTAGATTCACATAATACTGCATTATATCATGTACATATTGTATATATGCATATGTATATATTCTATTTACAATCTGCATGGCAATATTTCTAAGAGCTTTCTATATGCCACATTAATTTTCTATACCATTCACAGGCAACTAAATAAATAACCCTATTAAGATTTATATATGTAGAAAGTACAGTATACCCTTATACTAACACTCACAAATGTGTTTCAAAATAAGAGAATATTATTAAATGTAATGTATTCCAAGTGGCATGTATTTAAGGCGAAGTGTGTAATCGGTGTGACAAATGTGTCTATATTATATAGGTCGCTGCTACCTGAAAGAGCTTTATAGAGAAGACAAAAGGCATCTAACTGACTTTTTTTTAATCACAGATGGAAATGCACAAATTCAGGCCTGATTCACACGAACGTGTTAAACGTCCGTGGGAAGCCGTTGAAACAGCGGCCTATGTAATTCAATGTGGCCGTTCACACAGCCATTGTTTCAACGGACCGTGTGAAGGGTCCGTGGGAAAATAGTACATGTCCGTTCTTTTCATGCATCACGCATCCCTCCATAGACTCTCACCTATGGTGGAAGTGTGACATCGCGTCCCGCAGCACTGATCTTGGATGCACCTCGGACGTGAAAAACTGCAGTTTTTCACGTCCGAGATGCACAGCGTTAATTCTGCGAGTTTTTTTCAATTATTGTGAACTATGACATGTGTAAATCAACCATTTTTAAAGGCTGCTCAATTCTGATCTCAAAGCATTGCTGTTTACAGCATACAGAACGTGAAATAGAATATGGGTTTTATAATATATTACTGGTTAATTGTGGAAAATTAGTGAATTAACTTTTCATGAGACGAGTTCCTAATTTCACGACTGTACCCTAGTTTCACCACTGTTCACCACTGTACCCATATATGTATGATTAGGTTGTCATGCTCCTTCTTGCTTAAAGGTGATCTCTGCTTTGGACAACATCTAATTGTTAGAAGACTTAATAGGAGTACAAAGATGGCACAGCTGGGGGCCTTCAATAAGTCCCCAGGCCTCCATGATGACTGGGGGGGGGGAGGGGGTGGTTCGATGCAATGTCACACAGGGTCAGCCCCCTGTTTTTAACAGCTAAGATGCTGCAGTATCTAAGGGGTTAAATGAGCGGGATCCCGTTTGTTACACTGAAGTGTCGGCTGTTTTATACAGCCGACACACTGAACTTATGGAGCGGGCTCAGCCCGTGAGTCCACTCCTTACTCCACCACCCGACCTCCGCTGTATATATATGCGGTGGATGTCAGTAAGGAGTTATCCAAAGCTACTACTACAACTTAGTAATTATTTAAAAAAGCAAAACCCTTATTGATCCGCCTATACTTTTATCTGCTTTTGTTCATAAAAGATGTCTTAATAAACAACATATCTTCAATGGAAGAAATCAAGCAAAAACTGCAGAAGTAAAATGTTGTCACATGTGATTAGTTCAAACCTACATAGAACAGTTAGTTCTGTTATTGAAAAATAAAAACAATGATTTCCTTTCTTTTAAGGTCAAGGACAATAAAAATGGCGGAAAAAAATTATTCTAACCTATTTATTATAAAGATATTTAAAATAGACTATAAAAGGGTTCACATTAATCCTGTTAGAGCAGAGAAAGGCACCTTGGAAAATATAGCAACGTATACTTCCAATATATTTATTAACATATTTCTCCATCGTGCTCCTCCTAAAAAGCCATCCTATTTTTACAAAGGGATATGAATAGGCACCTCAATATTATGACATAAGAATCAATTCAAAACGTGTTGCTTATACAAGAAAGGATAAATCTGTCTTAATGGTAACCCATTCTGAATATGTAAAAAAGAAAAAAAATATATAGCAGTTACTGACATTCACAGAACCATTACAATGTGAATGTGAATATGCTCCCAATATAGACGCCAAATGTGATAGGTTGGATAGTGCCCTGTGCAGAACCTTCTATTAAAGTGCCTACCTTATGATGTACCATAAAGCGCTCAAATAATACAATGATACATTGTACATATAACCATACCATACAGTGCCCACATATATTATTGCTGTACGGTGCCCAAATAACATCAGAAACGTACCTAAATAACACTGTCCAATCAATAAAGTAGGTAATGTAGCATCCTGTGCAGTAGCCTTTTGCATAGTTTGAGGTGCCAAGTGAGGAATTGGGAAGCATCAGGGCCAGAAACGCCCCATTTAATAGTGACAAGAGATGCACACTGTTCCGGTCGTACAGGTCGCACAGCCTAAAGGGCAGCCCTGAATATATCTATAGCCTTTTTTAGACCAAACATATCCTTATGAAATATACTTCAATGTATTGAAAAGTGTGGCCAATTACGTTTTTCAATACAAAGGGTTCCTGCAAAATAATTTATACCATATAGCATACGTTTTTTTTACAATGAAAGTCAATGGGTGACGTATTCGACTGCATTGCATACAATTGCATACACTGGGGCTCTATGTTGGCGTATGTCAGGAAATTTGCTTAGAGTATACACTGAACATTGGATAAAAATGAGTTGTCAGAATTTTAACAAGGCATGCGACTGACACCAGTAAGACAGATAACCCATAGGGCATGCTGTGATATAGGAGATTAGTTGTACACTTTTTAGACTTGTAATTGTAACCCTTTCTACAACCTGCAGCTCCGGTAAAATGATAACTCTCAGCTGGAATACTGGGAGGTGTTATTTTTACAAGGCTAAAGAGCCACAAGTTGAAGACCACCGTTATATATGTTGCTATACAATAAGTTGATGTAATGTTGATGAGACAAACTCCTATCTACAGTAAGTATAATAAATTATATTTTATGTATATGAAACATCCCATGTATTTTGTCAGATGCAGAACGAAGCAGATCTTATTCCAGGACCAAATCTTACAAACTGTTAAGTCGACCACCAACTGTTACACTTGGACATCAACAAAAAACAGAGCCATAAGCTAGAAATGGTTTCCAAGTTATTGCCTACATAGTTATCAAAAAAGTAGGGACAAATAGGTCTTGAATCGCTAAAACATGAATCAGCCAAAGTTATTCAAGCTCTCTGAACTCACTGAAAATCTGACTCCTTTACAGCTTGGCAACTGGCTCATGTATAGGGCTGCTGAGCCAAAAATGAGTGCTCGCTTGCTCTTTAATTTCTGTATATGGTAATTCTGAATTACATGTTCCCGGGAGCTACAAAGTCAAATTCACAGGAATCATTCGATTCATTTAGTCCCCTAAACTTAAAGGCTATGTAAACCTTTGAAAGTTTTTTGTTTTTTTTAATAAAAATGTCAGTCAGTGTGATTGGTGCAATTTTCAAATTAGTTGTTCTTAAAAATTATTTTTACGTTTGGAGATACAGCTGCTCTGTATCCTGTATACAGAGCAGCTATACTGTTCACTGAATTCTGAATATGTTAGTTCATAACTTAGATGTGATAGATTACAGGTGGAACCTGCGTGTCAAAGACACGCCTGACCCGCTGACACTGAACCCGTCAGGTCCGCGGGACTCAGGGATTCAGGTCTTTTAAAGATACATCTGCTCTGTATACAGCATACAGAGCCGTTGTACTTCAAAAAGTAAAAATTATTTTTAATAAAAACTAATTTGAAAGTTGCTCCAAACACACTGACTAAAAGTGTTTTTTGTTTTTTGAAATAAAAATGTCAAAGGTTTACATAGCCTTTAAAAGAAACACCTTCAGATTTTATTTAAGATATGACTGGGATAAGAACAGACAGCAATTTGTGCCTGAAATTGCTTACAGTAAAGAAATACTGAATAATATATGAACCATTAAAGCCGTAGCCATTTGAAATGCTTCTATAATATTTTAAGTGCTGTATCAAGAATTATTAATTCAGATTTTCGCAGCGTTTTTTGCCCGCGGCCATTGAGCACCGTGAGCATAAAACGCTGCGAAATACGCTTTCTCTGCCTCCCATTGATGTCAATGGAGGTCAGAGGCGTAAACACCCGAAGATAGGGCGTGTCCCTTCCTTTTCCCGCGAGCAGTTTTTTCAAAAAACCGCCTCCGTCTCCCATTGAAATCAATGGGAGTCATTTTCGGCCATTTTTTGACGCGTTTTCTGACTCGGTTTACACGTCAAAAAACGTGTAAAGAAACTCAGTGTGAACTGGCCCTTAGAAGACATAGTTCTGTAACTGTGCAGCTGTGTGTCCATCACATGATCAGGACAGATTTTTATCTGCTGGAAGTAAACAATGAATGTTCCAATTAAATAACAACAGGCAGAGATATTCAAGACTGAGAAATTAATACAGAAAAAATATTGGAAAATTGTGTAACTTTTAATTATATGAAAAAAAAACACATTAATTTGCTGAAACCGGACAAACCTTTTAAGATTTACAATTTAAACATCCAGCTACCACAACATTCAGATGAAGGAGACACTAATAAAGCCCCATTCCTATTCCCTGAAGATTCTGCATGCTGCATTGTATGTCCGTGGCCATAGAGTGGCTAAATAGCAAATCATAATACTGCATCTTAAAGTGTTGTACTATAAACATCCCATAGATTGAGAGTTTAAGCTGATCTCGGGATGTTGCGCTACTGGTACCCCCAGAGATCAGCAGTAATCTGTGGGAAACCTGGCAAAAAGTTTCAATTTCCCTGCAGTGCCAATGAAGGGGTAATTCAGCAGTGCACAGTTCTTATTGAAATGAACGTGCTGTCCATGTAAGGCCTCATGCACACTTCCGTCGGCCGTTGAACGGCCGTTATTGACGGTCCCGTAACACACTTCCGTGTGCAGCCCGTTGTTTAACGGACCAAATTCAATGAGAAGGCCGAGACTGTTCCGTCAAAACGGGCAGGAGTAGGACCTGCCCTACTTTTGACGGAACGGCCGCACGGATGTGTGCATGGCCGCATTGAAATTAATGGGTTCAGGGTTCTATCCGTGACAACAATGGATAGCACCCTGAAGGAAAAAACTGAAGTGGGCCTAACGCACAGATGCTCTTTGTAGCCACTCTTCACTGTGGCTAAGAAATTATACTTGTATAATACATATTGTTTATGATGGCTACTTACAGGAACACATTAGAAAACTCATATATCTGCAGTCAATACCTCTGTGCACCTTTGACATAGTTTTACATATATATTAGTACTAGCGCTGAAACCTATATCCGTCAGGTCAGCGGCACTGACGTGTTCAGTGAAAGGGTGTTCTGCGTGTCTCTGACACGCAGGATAGAGCTGTTAACGATCAC
Organism: Rhinoderma darwinii; assembly: GCF_050947455.1. Taxonomy (NCBI): domain Eukaryota; kingdom Metazoa; phylum Chordata; class Amphibia; order Anura; family Rhinodermatidae; genus Rhinoderma; species Rhinoderma darwinii. The sequence continues at coordinate 194,457,680 of NC_134690.1, read as the reverse complement.
GTTCATAACTTAGATGTGATCAGAGACAAGCAGGACCCGCTGTCACTGAACCCGTCAGTCCCACGGACCTGATGGATTCAGGTCTTAGCAAATGATACAGCTGCTCTGTATACAGGATACAAAGCAGCTGTATCTGAAAAAGTATAACTAATTTTTAATAAAATGTATTTAGGAAGTTGCACCAATCACACTGATACACAATTTATAAAAAAAAACAATGTCAAAGGTCTACATAGCCTTCAGGCCAGGAAACAATTGCTTCTGCTGCCACCCCCTGACCCTCCACATCAACCTCCCAGCAAAAAACATAAGTTATTCACCTTCTAATCCCTGCTCCGATGCTGCATATATTTTCTCTGTTTGTTTTTTTTACTAGAGTTTCCCTTTAAGAGCATTCCTTTAATCCTTGACCTCTTTTATAGTTACAAGCTTTTTTTTTTTTTTTTTTTTTTAATATTGACAACTTTCATTCTAAAGATAGTACATTAGGGACATTACGGACTGTACCAGTCCCATCTCTGTAACTATTACAACTGAACAGTATATTCTTATCTAATGCCATAACTGGTACATAGGGATCAAAACGGAGTTCCACCAATCATATTAACTGAGATTTCCCGTTCCCTTTTAAGAAGTAATATTGGTTATTTTATTACAGAAATCTGCAACCATGGGATATTTTTTTTTAGGGATATGAGTGACATTTTGTACTATGCTTGCTAATCTTGTTAAGCTGTGCTTACCAGATAGTGTACAGAAGTTATCATTATAACTTTTTTCCGACATGCATCTTAAATTATCACAGTAAAATAAGAAATTACTTAATGAATTCGAAGTAGGGCTAGAAATGTTGTATCTCATTGTGGTACTCTTTCAGCCTAATAACGTGAGTGCCTTTATTTTTAGTGCATTTATTTAGCAGAGATGAGTCTAAAAAGTCAATTTTGCCAAATGAAAACATTAATTAACTAAATGCGAGTATGTCTGTGTTAATCAAGAATATTCTCTGTCATATAGAATACACATACATCAATCTTTTTCATTTTTATAGCGAACTTTAGCCAAAGAGGAAGATCGCTGACATGAACTGATTTATACATCACAGTTAGCGATCTGTCCTCCGCTCTAACCTGAGTCATTCATTCTATCCAGGTCATATAACCTATTAGTAATGGAGTTAGCAAGGCTTCATTTCCATTGCGTAATATATTATTATTTCAGAAAGAATAATAAGTAAAATGTAGACGTTTTTCAGCATCATAAGCTGAGAGCAGTAGGTATAATCTTAGCATTGTGATATTTTGAGAAAGTATGACGCAATATGACAATGAAAAGAAATGACATATCATGGTTACTACAAAGAATGCCTATGCGATGGGTGCATTGTGAGAAATGTGCCAGGGGATTTTGGCTTTAAGCCTAGAGCCATCTATAAGGCTTTGTTCACATCTGCGTTGGGGTCCCGTTCTGACGTTCCGTCGGAGCTTTCTGCCAGAACGGGACCCTGAACAGACACAAACTGACACAGACGGAAACCAGAGATATCAAAGATTGTGTGTGGCTGGAAGGAGGGGTGCGCTTGAGGAAAATGGATCTTCCTAGGATGGAAGGGTAAGCAGTAGGGTCATTGTGTACTAGGATGAAAGACACAAAAAACCCTTCAGTGAATAACTATGATGTACAGCATTGACTTCTTAGTATAATCACCCAAAATATCAGGGGACTACTCTTCATTTTAGGATAGTGGAAAGAAAAATGCAAATTCTTCCTTTTCACCCCATCTCATTTAGCAACTATGTATTCCATATATATATATAATGTACTCTCAACCCCTATACATATATACTAAAGTACCCCCTACTGCATACTATAAGAATATTTGAAGAAGTCACGAGGAGGATTATATGAAAGAATAAGGCCTTAGCCATTTATAGCGGTCACATAATTCTAAGGTCGCTTTTAATATTTTTTTACTGTTTATAAAAGGGGGAACACTATTACTTATAAACCACAGTTTAACTGCTGCAGGACCTCCTTTTGAAGAGTAAGGCCCCATGCACAAGACCGTAATTATGGCCCCATTTAGTTCTATTTACCACGGACACCTTTTTGTATCGCTACGGATGGGTGTCCGTGCCGTAGAACTGTGACGGGAATTATGGAGCATATCCGTTTTTTGGTGTTTTACGTAGAACTGTGCCGTGAATTATGGAGCATATCCGTTTTTTTGTGTTTTACAGGCCATGCTCCCATACTTTGTATGGGAGCACGGCCCGAAAATGCGGGCAGGCCGTCGGCGGCTGGTCGTGCTCACAATTGTGGGCCGTGATTATGGGCACGGCCATGTGCATGGGGCCTAAGGGGGAGATTCCTGTCCACCATTGACTGATTGATATGAAACTCACTCACCCTTTTTAAAAAGATCGTAAGCATCTGACGTGTATTTTACGTTTTTTAGCAGCAGATGGGACGCAGATTTGAATAACGCAGCTGCTGAAGAACCTCTTTTTTCTTTGAAAAGGGAATGAAGCACTACAGGGGTTGACAAAGCAGAGGGAACTTTCCACAAAAGCAATCTTCGACAGTCTACTTCTGTTGAAAAGATTAGTAGTGCTTATGTAGCGACTCTTATCTGTGATATCAATGATATATTACCACTAATGAATTACATAGATAGATAGATAGATAGATAGATAGATAGATAGATAGATAGATAGATAGATAGATAGATAGATAGATAGATAGATAGGAGAGATATATAGATATTAGATACATAGATAGATAGATAGATAGATAGATAGATAGATAGATAGATAGATAGATAGATAGATAGATAGATAGATAGATAGATAGATAGATAGATAGATAGAAAGACAGAAAGACAGACAGACAGACAGACAGACAGACAGATAGATAGACAGACAGACAGACAGACAGACAGATAAATAGATAGATAGATAGATAGATAGATAGATAGATAGATAGATAGATAGATAGATAGATAGATAGATAGATAGATAGATAGATAGGAGAGATATATAGATAGATAGGAGAGTGTAAAGGATCTGCCAGGCACAGCTTATGTATCCACGCCCATAGGTAATCAGTCTGCACCTGCTTCTATGTCTGTGAGACTGACTCCATCTTCTACCACTCAGCATGGCAGGCTTAGGAGTGGGAGAGCCTATCACAGCCTGGCCAGACGGAGCTAGCTCCCGCCCTCTGTCTATTTATACCTGCCTTTCCTGTTCCTCCTTGCTTGTGATTCTTCTTATTTGTCATCTGGTCCACAAGAATATATGGACATTGCATCAAGAGCAACGATGTATATTCACATTATTTACACTATGTACATTATGAGTGGAGACGTTTAGTCTGTGATAGAATTTCACTGCTTTCTGTTCCAAATTACCTATGAAGATATCGGAAGAGCACTTCTTCGTAAAAGCAATGCACCTTAAAAACTGGTGTTTGCTTTGAAGTAAGTAGTACTTTTTTTCAGTCTAGATATGTAAGGAATCCTTAAATGTATATGATGTCTAAATCACATTTCTCTACCTTCCTGGCATTCTGTAGGTTTTCTCTGCCATTAATGTTGCTAGGCAGTGTGTGTACCATCCGGACTGGAGTACTAAAGGGAATCCGGTCTGGATCCATACAACTGGGAATAGTGCCAACTGGCGGAAAGTAGTAAGGACTTGCTGGCTCCCTCTGGTGTGTTTGCATCAGCAAGGTATCACTTCCATGCAAATTATATTTAGATCTTAGATTTCCATTCCAAAGGCAGGGTGTATTCATATGACAGCTTAAACGCTGCTCCCCGTCCTTGGCTCCCTCGAGGAAACCTCCTGTCCCCGTTCTCCCCCCTGAGGGGGTGGAATTCGAGGTGGCCAAGATTGTGGACAGCAAGATGGTCCAAGGCTCCCTCCAGTACCTGGTCCATTGGAGAGGATACGGGCCTGAGGAGAGGACTTGGGTACCCGCCCGGGATGTTCACGCTGGGGTATTAGAAATACAGGAGGAAAAAACGGGATACACGGCGCTGCTTAATGTAATTGAGTGTGGCTGGAAGGAGGGGTGCGCTTGAGGAAAATGGATCTTCCTAGGATGGAAGGGTAAGCAGTAGGGTCATTGTGTACTAGGATGAAAGACACAAAAAACCCTTCAGTGAATAACTATGATGTACAGCATTGACTTCTTAGTATAATCACCCAAAATATCAGGGGACTACTCTTCATTTTAGGATAGTGGAAAGAAAAATGCAAATTCTTCCTTTTCACCCCATCTCATTTAGCAACTATGTATTCCATATATATATATAATGTACTCTCAACCCCTATACATATATACTAAAGTACCCCCTACTGCATACTATAAGAATATTTGAAGAAGTCACGAGGAGGATTATATGAAAGAATAAGGCCTTAGCCATTTATAGCGGTCACATAATTCTAAGGTCGCTTTTAATATTTTTTTACTGTTTATAAAAGGGGGAACACTATTACTTATAAACCACAGTTTAACTGCTGCAGGACCTCCTTTTGAAGAGTAAGGCCCCATGCACAAGACCGTAATTATGGCCCCATTTAGTTCTATTTACCACGGACACCTTTTTGTATCGCTACGGATGGGTGTCCGTGCCGTAGAACTGTGACGGGAATTATGGAGCATATCCGTTTTTTGGTGTTTTACGTAGAACTGTGCCGTGAATTATGGAGCATATCCGTTTTTTTGTGTTTTACAGGCCATGCTCCCATACTTTGTATGGGAGCACGGCCCGAAAATGCGGGCAGGCCGTCGGCGGCTGGTCGTGCTCACAATTGTGGGCCGTGATTATGGGCACGGCCATGTGCATGGGGCCTAAGGGGGAGATTCCTGTCCACCATTGACTGATTGATATGAAACTCACTCACCCTTTTTAAAAAGATCGTAAGCATCTGACGTGTATTTTACGTTTTTTAGCAGCAGATGGGACGCAGATTTGAATAACGCAGCTGCTGAAGAACCTCTTTTTTCTTTGAAAAGGGAATGAAGCACTACAGGGGTTGACAAAGCAGAGGGAACTTTCCACAAAAGCAATCTTCGACAGTCTACTTCTGTTGAAAAGATTAGTAGTGCTTATGTAGCGACTCTTATCTGTGATATCAATGATATATTACCACTAATGAATTACATAGATAGATAGATAGATAGATAGATAGATAGATAGATAGATAGATAGATAGATAGATAGATAGATAGATAGATAGATAGGAGAGATATATAGATATTAGATACATAGATAGATAGATAGATAGATAGATAGATAGATAGATAGATAGATAGATAGATAGATAGATAGACAGAAAGACAGACAGACAGACAGACAGACAGACAGACAGACAGACAGACAGATAGATAGACAGACAGACAGACAGACAGACAGATAAATAGATAGATAGATAGATAGATAGATAGATAGATAGATAGATAGATAGATAGATAGATAGATAGATAGATAGATAGATAGGAGAGATATATAGATAGATAGGAGAGTGTAAAGGATCTGCCAGGCACAGCTTATGTATCCACGCCCATAGGTAATCAGTCTGCACCTGCTTCTATGTCTGTGAGACTGACTCCATCTTCTACCACTCAGCATGGCAGGCTTAGGAGTGGGAGAGCCTATCACAGCCTGGCCAGACGGAGCTAGCTCCCGCCCTCTGTCTATTTATACCTGCCTTTCCTGTTCCTCCTTGCTTGTGATTCTTCTTATTTGTCATCTGGTCCACAAGAATATATGGACATTGCATCAAGAGCAACGATGTATATTCACATTATTTACACTATGTACATTATGAGTGGAGACGTTTAGTCTGTGATAGAATTTCACTGCTTTCTGTTCCAAATTACCTATGAAGATATCGGAAGAGCACTTCTTCGTAAAAGCAATGCACCTTAAAAACTGGTGTTTGCTTTGAAGTAAGTAGTACTTTTTTTCAGTCTAGATATGTAAGGAATCCTTAAATGTATATGATGTCTAAATCACATTTCTCTACCTTCCTGGCATTCTGTAGGTTTTCTCTGCCATTAATGTTGCTAGGCAGTGTGTGTACCATCCGGACTGGAGTACTAAAGGGAATCCGGTCTGGATCCATACAACTGGGAATAGTGCCAACTGGCGGAAAGTAGTAAGGACTTGCTGGCTCCCTCTGGTGTGTTTGCATCAGCAAGGTATCACTTCCATGCAAATTATATTTAGATCTTAGATTTCCATTCCAAAGGCAGGGTGTATTCATATGACAGCTTAAACGCTGCTCCCCGTCCTTGGCTCCCTCGAGGAAACCTCCTGTCCCCGTTCTCCCCCCTGAGGGGGTGGAATTCGAGGTGGCCAAGATTGTGGACAGCAAGATGGTCCAAGGCTCCCTCCAGTACCTGGTCCATTGGAGAGGATACGGGCCTGAGGAGAGGACTTGGGTACCCGCCCGGGATGTTCACGCTGGGGTATTAGAAATACAGGAGGAAAAAACGGGATACACGGCGCTGCTTAATGTAATTGATTTAATAACAAAAATTGCTATGCGTTTCGATACCGGACCGGCATCTTCATCAGGCATATCAAGAGGATAGTACAAAAAACAATACGCTGGGGTATTGGTCAGGAGGTTTCACCTTCGTTTCCCCAATAAACCAGGTCCACCTAGAAAGGGTCCGGTGGCCCCTCATAAAAGGGGGGTACTGTAAAGGATCTGCCAGGCACAGCTTCTGTGTCAACGCCCATAGGTAATCAGTCTGCACCTGCTTCTATGTCTGTGAGACTGACTCCAACTTCTACCACTCAGCATGGCAGGCTTAGGAGTGGAAGAGCTTAGCTCCCGCCCTCTGTCTATTTATACCTGCCTTTCCTGTTCCTCCTTGCTTGTGATTCTTCTCGTTTGGTTTCCTGGCCCTGCTGCAGCTTCTGAACTATTTGACCCTGCTTCATATTGACCATGGCTTACTGACTACTCTCCTGCTCTGCGTTTGGTACCTCGTACACTCCTGGTTTGACTCGGCTCGTTCACCACTCTTGTTGCTCACGGTGTTGCCGTGGGCAACTGCCCCATTTCCCTTAGCTTCTGTGTACGCTTGTCTGTTTGTCTGTCGTGCACTTACTGAACGTAGGGACCGTCGCCCAGTTGTAGCCCGTCTCCTAGGGCGGGTCGTTGCAAGTAGGCAGGGACTGAGTGGCGGGTAGATTAGGGCTCACTTGTCTGTTTCCCTACCCCCATCATTACAGAGAGATATATAGATATGAGATAGATAGATAGATGATAGATAGAAGATAGATAGATAGATAGATAGATAGATAGATAGATAGATAGATAGATAGATAGATAGATAGATAGATAGATAGATAGATAGATAGGAGAGAGATATAGATAGATAGGAGAGATATATAGATAGGAGAGATATGAGATAGATAGATAGATAGATAGATAGATAGATAGATAGATAGATAGATAGATAGATAGATAGATAGATAGATAGATAGGAGAGATATATAGATATTAGATAGATAGATAGACAGAAAGACAGAAAGACAGACAGAAAGACAGACAGACAGACAGACAGACAGACAGACAGATAAATAGATAGATAGATAGATAGATAGATAGATAGATAGATAGATAGATAGATAGATAGATAGATAGATAGGAGAGATATATAGATAGATAGATATAGAGATAGATAGATAGATAGATAGATAGATAGATAGATAGATAGATAGATAGATAGATAGATAGATAGATAGATAGATAGATAGATAGATAGATAGATAGATAGATAGATAGATAGATAGATAGATAGATAGATAGATAGATAGATAGATAGATAGATAGATAGATAGATAGATAGATAGATAGATAGATAGACAGACATCATTTGTATATACAATATAGCACAGGACATGTTTAATGTTTCCTGTCAACTTTAAATTGTCCGAACAACAGTTCAGCGTCTCTGTATTTACTGTAGATCTAAAGTTTAATAAATCCATTAGCTGCAATAGGAAAGTACAAATGATAAAACATGAACTGCAATATTATAACAACTTTACATGATGTTTACAACTGCAGGGCATCCTTTTTTAGTAAAACTTTAGGCACAAAGCAGATTCTGCCTTTAAAAATACGTATCTGTTTCACCCGCCAAAACAATTTTACTGATTGATATTGGATTACATTAAAAGTGTCCCCTTTTGTAAACAGCAAAAGTGGCTGTCACGATCAAGATATGAAACTTAAGCTATGCAATAAAATGTAAGAAAAACATCTTAAATATTCACAATGAGCTTTTCTTCAATATAACACGCTACTACAGTATCACTGTAAATTGTGCATATTTATACAGTATATGTCATATTTAGAACAAGTAATATTTCATATTTATGTTTGTGACAGAAGGGATTAGTTCTGAAAGAGAGTTTTCAGACTGCCAACATATTTAAAACCACTGAAAAGTGAACTATACTCTCCTTTAGTTTCATTGTAACTGAAAATGGGAACAGATCCTGGCAGAAAGGATAGCCCAGAAAAGAAAACAGACTATCCAGGCGTGCAAATTGGGCTCTATATAGATTTTTTGAATATACAGAATACATACTAGTTTTTTTCTGATGTGTTACAGCAGTAAAACGAGGACAATAGGGCAGTAAAGACAAGAGACTTACATCACATTTATCAAGCTTTCTAAACTGCTAACAGTGTAAATCCAGTCAAACTGATCTTTTGATGTGTCATAGATAAAGGTGGGAAGATCACATTGGTGAAGTCGATGATCTAAGTAAGACCACCACTGATTTCTAGAATGAACAGGATCTATAGAAGCTTGAACTCATGTGTGACTGCTCAGAGATTTCTGTTACAGAAAATTTAACGCATCATTCAAGTAAAGGGCTTTTTTTAGAGTCATATTTTCAGTAACAGAATTCTCGGAGCAGTGCCGAATGGGTTTAAATGCCCCATAGAGCTGTTTTATTCTATTGTGGTCTGAGAACACAGACTTCGCGAATGTGATCTTCTCTGTATCTTTGACATATCAGAAGACAGGGTCGGACTTGTGAACAAGAGAACCAGAGGATCCTCAGGTGAGCCCTGGCTCTGACCCAATAATGGGCTCAAAAGGTACAGGAGAAGACAACCCCATTTGGAGCTGACTATAGAGTAATTACTTGCCATTATGATCTATTTCTTATGGTATGATTCACAAATAATCTATTAGACTATTGAGAATTCAGTTTGTTCTCTATGTGCAATACTAACAACAAGGACTATTATAAAATAAAAAATGGGGGTGTATATTTTCTTTATAAATGGATAGTGGGCTCTCAGAAGTATTGTTGGGATCAAGGAACCCCAGTCCGATGCTGTCAGTTTCGATGGACTACCCCTTTTAAGATATTCTCCTCCTAAATTTATTTTTATAAAAATCTTATACCTCAGCCTGAAATGGGCAATTTCATGGTGTGACCGCTGCCAAGCCACTTTTATCAATTTTATCTTTCAGCATGGTGCCAATCTGCTTTATTTATAAAAAGTCAACAATAAAGGACCCCAGGGAAAAAGCTACTTAAATAGAAAAAAAAAGTAAGAATAAAAGAGAATTTAAAAAAAAAAAGTAAAAGAGAATAAAATATAATTGAATAATCTGTAAATTACATAACAGAGAAAGCAAAAAATTTACAATTCTACACTGACTTCTATGATACAAAGTATAAAAAAGGGGAATACCTCTCATTAATGCAAATATGTTGTCATGAGATGTTTAACAAGCACATATAGACATGATGTTCAGGTTAATAGCCACTGAATGGCCACTTTATTAGAGACCAACATCTAGTAGCGTGTTGGACCTCCGTTGGCATTCAGAACCGCAGCAATTCGTTGTGGCAAAGATTCCACTAGGTGTTCTGCAGTAATATTGGCCCATGTGGATAAGATAGCATCTCACAGTTGCCACTAAAGTGTCCTTCTGCCATAGTGTAAACAGCTGCCATGGAGAGATTATCTTGGTTGGCCACAATTCTTAGGTAAGCCTTTCTGTTCGGACATCCATCTACAGGTTTCAGAGGAACCAGGGTGTGCCAAGAAATGGTGCAACAAAAATAAGGATTCATCTTACCAGGCGATGTTTTTCCACTGCTCAGTGATCACATTTTTTTAGCTCTTTTGCCCCCCTGGAGTCTTGCCTTTCTGTTTTCCTCAGACGGCAATGACACTTGAACTGGTTGTCTGCTGTCATAGCCCATCCGTGATAAGGAATGATGGGTTGTGCACTCGGATATGTTAGACGGAGCACCAGCTTAGTGTTCAGCTGCAACTTTCTCGACTGTGCACCGCCTGTTCTCCAGAACGATTCTTGACATCGTCCTCTTACGCCTTTAGTCGATGATTTTCCTGGATCACACCATTCTCAGTATACTCACGACACCATTGCACTTAAAAAACACCAAAGGTTGTCAGTTTTGAAACTGCTAATCTAAAGTTTTCTTTTATTTTAGCTAGGTTTTTGTCAAAGTATTAGCAGAAAATGGAACTTATATTATATGTGCTCGTTGGTAGTCTTCATGCTGTTTTAGTCTATACAATTGAATCTTGGAGGCAACACATATTAATCTTCTGATGTGAACTTTGAAAATGTTTAAATTCAATATTTGTGTCTGTACTTTAAAGCTTAATATTGATCTTTGCTCAGGGTCTTTACAGTGCCCTGTTCCAATTACCATAGAAATGCAAGTGATATTGAAAATATAGTTTTGGATCCCAATATATTATCCCAATATATTATGTTACATTGTCAGGTTTAAAGTATACAGCACTTGTCTGGAAAAGTAGCAATTGTCACACTGAATAGATACTCTATTACACTATATGAAATCTAAAGGTAGCAAGACTATTCTTAGATCCTTATATAAAAAGATGCAAAAAGATCATTGCTAGCAGCTTATAGCTCTGTTCAGACTAGTCAAACACTTCAAATCACTTCACATTACCTTATGGCAAATACATTCACATAATCATCCATCAGACATTGGAGTAGAAATGAAACTTCACAAAATAAATAGTTTTCGGCTTGATCAAGAAAACTAAAGATCAAAGAATGAGCTCCCTTTGAGACAACTACGGAAGTCGTAATTTATATTGAAAGGGGTTCTATCATGCCGACAACACCTTTTCTTATACCCTTTTAGGGAATATTAATGTCATAGATGGGGTTTCCCCTACTCAGGACTACTCCCGCTCTTAATGAGCCAGACCATAAAGCTGCTGTGGCGGACCCATCCCATTCATGCATGTGGCCATGTATGTAATGTTCAGGAGGCATCGCTTTTTTTGTGTACAAAGGATATTAATAATGTGGTCAGTTTCTGGCTGTATTTAAACTGTGGTTGAGGTCCTTAAAACCCTTAGTTTATTTACGGAACGGGTTTTAGCTGGCTGCCCGAGCTTTTACTGCTTCTGCCTTCTCTGATCACTTTTACACAGTGCTCAATGAGCGCTTTATTGATCCCGGTGATCATGTGACTGGTCACATGATCGCCAGGATAGCGTTAGCGGCAGGCTGCTGCTGGGTCTAGTCAGACACTATAAGACAATAGTCACTATAGTTACAGTTACAGTGGAGAAACGTGGTGTAAAAAAAAAAAAAATTGTTCAAAATTTAATACATGGTGATAAAAAATAAAAGTAAAATACAGTAAAAGTAAACGAAATAATAATTACACATTAATCACCCACCCAAAAACGTTCCCCATGCCAATCATTGTCGTAACTCTAGTCCTAACCCAATTACCCTAAAATAAACATGTAATATGTCAATATTTATGGTAGACAATGACGATCACAAATCAAAGGTCTATTGTTGGGTAAAACTATATTATTGCCAGAAAAAATTAGCTGAAATCTAAAAAAGCATATTTTGTTCACTATTATTTCCAAACTATAAGCCCGAAAATTCTAAAATAGCAAAAGGATGTGCATAAAAATGATGGAAAAAGAAATCTGCATTGTCCACTAAAAAAAACGTCACAAAAATACTGTCGTTAGCCCAACAAATAAAAAAGTCATAGCAGTTTAACTAACGCATGCTAAAAATGGCTTAACGGTGTCTGGTCCTGAAGGCTCAAAATATCCTGGTCCAAAACCGGTTAAAGGTGTTGTTTCTTCAGGACAACCTGTTCTCTGAAAACAGCCATCCTGGTGATCAGCTGATCGCTGTAGTTCTGGCTCCTGAGACTCCCGGTGATCATCTGGTCTCACCAGGGGAAGTTTCATCCACTCATAGATTCTCCCTGCAGCGAAAGCGTAGTATTGCATGGTGCCCATTCAAGTTAATGATTGAAACGAGTTTCCAGATTAAGCGAGCCCCCTTATATGGAAACCATATGCCATAAGAATAAGGAAAAAGATAGAAGGACAAACAGGTATTCAGTGATATTTTCTATCTGTAGAACACTTTTCTTGGGTCTTTGAAGCAATTGTTTGCCACATGAGCCACTTAGAACATGATTGTGATAAAAATTATGGATGAACGCTAAAATAATATCACTTTGTTTAAGTTTAAAAGTCAAATTTCGACAAAAATATAAATTTTTGTATAATACCATGGCATGTCATTTTATTTTGTAGAATTATGATAATGCAATGAAAAGTCATACTTTTCACTTGTCAATTACAGACTTAAAATAAATATTTTCCCATATATCAAATTTTACTTGAAATTATTATATATTTGTCCTTTGCCTCCATCAATATTTTACATTGCTGTGTTAAAGAGAACCTAATTTTGGATTCCTATCTGACAGTCTGCGAAAAGTCTATTATATAGAATATCTAATCCAGTCATTTCTACACATTGGAAAAGTGTCAACTCTTAAAGCAGTTCCAAAAAAATCTCATTGCTGACTGCAATGTATCCAAATTTACCTGGAGCACAGTGCAGGAAAGATATTGCACTCTAGGGCTATGTTCACACAGAGTTTTTTGACTAGTTTTTTTACGCGAAAACTGAGCCGCAAAACTCATCAAAAACGGCCCGAAAATGCCTCTCATTGATTTCTATGGGAGTTGGAGGCGTCTTTTTCCCACGAGCGGTAAAACCGTCAAGTGGGAGAAAGAAGGGACATGCCCTATCTTTGGACGTTTACGCCTCTGACCTCCCATTGACTTCAATTGGAGGCAGAGAAAGTGTATTTCGCGGCGTTTTATGCCCGCGGCGCTCAATGGCCGCAGGCAAAAACCGCTGCGAAAATCGGTGTGCAGGGAGAGGAAAATCTGCCTCAAACATCCAAACTGAATTTTGAGGCAGAAGTTCCGCCTGCAAAAAACTCTGTGTGAACATAGCCTAAAAGTAAAATATTGTACATATAGTTTTTAAAACACTATTCGATTGCTGCTAATAGGTATGTGTTGGAAATACAACTGGTGCCTGCTATGGAGCCAAAGTCTCTCCACCGGGCTGTATCAAAGCCCAGCAGTGGAGAGGCCCTACCGAGTAGTGGTGGGATGCATTGTATGCAGCAGTGTCGTCTACGTTCGGACACACATGGAAGGAGACAAGTATGAAAACTCGTGACAGTACCCAGCGGGCTCGCGGCTCACACTGTGACAGCAGATTTGCACAGTGTGAGATGTGGTAATGCAACGGGCAGGAACCAGAGTGGTAAGTATGATGCTGGATGCCGTAAACCAAGCTCCACGGAACCGGTGCAGCGGTAGACGTGTAGAGCGGTGCGTGCGTACGCCTGTGAGTTTAAATAACCCACATACACGGCTTGTAGAGTGGTTAGTAGAAGATGTGCACCATACCTGTTCACCGGAGATTAGGGACGTTAGAGCAGATTCAGTGAGGCTGACATTGGGAGGATTAAAAGCATATTACCATACATCCTGTTTTTTTGGGTACAGTGAACACACTTATAATATAGGGTCACTGCCTAATCAACACCTGTGCAGTCTAATTTATAGATTTATTGATTTAGACAACCTCTAGATCACTGCACAGCCACTTTTAGACAAGGGCATATTTATGTTGCTCATAAGTAATTTATTTTCTAACGGAACGGGCTCTAGTTATACTTAGACATTCATAGTGCAGAAATAGGGGACATCTGCACTTCAAAGGTTATATAACATTGGAATTTTTAATAAATTATATATTTTTTATTTTCTTACATAACTCCTCACTAGTCACATTACTCTTTTCCCCATTTTTCCCCACTCCCTTATATTAGACCTTTGAGCCTTTACTTGCCCCTTTACTAAGGGCTTATTCACATAAACGTTGAATATGTCCGTGTGACGGCTGCTAAAAAAAACGTCCGTCACACGAACAGATGCATTTCAATGGGGTCGTTCACACGTACCGTGTGTAGGGTCCGTTGAAAAATAGAACATGTCCTGTTTTCTTCCATTTTCACGGATCCCTCCATAGACTCAAGTCCCGCACAGGTGAAATTCGGATGTGGAAAATGTTTTTCATGTCCAAGGTTCCCCAGGATTGTGTGAATAAGCCCTAAATGCCATGGCAATCTCTTTAAAACCTCACCTACGTATAATTCTAATACACCTGTCTTCTGTTACCTCTTGGCCCACTTACTCATGGTCAGCTGTAAACATAACGTCAGCTAATATCATCTGCATGTATGTATATAAATGTTTCTTCAGGTTTTTAGTACTGGAGATGTGTGACATAAAGTAGTGACTTTACTTCCTATCAGTAATGGGTACATTTTACCTCTCCCCAGTCTGACATGGCTGCTCCCAGGAACAAATAGATAACATTCAACTGCACAGTAAACTGACATAAAAAAGAACAAAGGGTTTTTTCCGGTTTGCACAATCCTATTTCAGACTGCATGTCCCCCTTGACATTCGCATATCACATGCTGGGTATCCCTGCTCTGTTACCCTCTGGCTTTTTTGTCTTTAGCAAATAAAGAGGGTTGTGAAGAAAGAGTTATATATCCATTAGCTCAACATCTGAAGCGTGACTTGAAGCTCCTCTTAATGAAAATCTGTAACAAGGACCGTATCCTACCATGTGCCATTTATAATACTGGTGACCTATAACAAATACATGTCTAATAACCCCTTTAAAAATAACTGTGAATGACATGAACACTGATGGACTTTTTATGATAAATACCATCATC
The DNA here is from genome assembly GCF_050947455.1 of Rhinoderma darwinii. Lineage (NCBI taxonomy): Eukaryota > Metazoa > Chordata > Amphibia > Anura > Rhinodermatidae > Rhinoderma > Rhinoderma darwinii. The sequence continues at coordinate 194,442,505 of NC_134690.1, read as the reverse complement.
GTAGCTGCATATAAAGTGATAAACCTGTGCACTTCTAAAAAGTCAATCCATTTATATGGAGCCAAGTATAATTCCTACCTCTATTCATTGAGATTATGTTGCTATAATTACACCTTACTCTATGAATACACAACAGCATCAACTCCAATCATAATCATACAAGCTGCTACGGAAAATATTACTGTTCTGCAAGCTTCAATCACAGCTACCAAGCATTAACCCAGGAATTATTTCATGTCATTTGCCTCTGCAGTTAAGGGATGCATATGGTATTTCTTCCAAGCGAAACATGCATTACTCATGATTACATGTACATGATAAGCCTTTTCAAATAGATGAGACAATTTAAAGTTTGAAAAGTTGTCTTATTAGTATTTTGCCGCAGGAAAAAAAAATCTCAGTATGTTCATGTATTCTTTTCTACATTATTGGGCTTTAGATGTATTATACTTCAATAAGTGGGCACATTTAGGGGTAACTCGTGTCTTCCTTGTACAAACAACCATGTCAGAGAACATAGGCCAAAGAACATGCAACTCTGTTCACACTAGCGTCCGTACATAATAGTCATGACAGCTGTGATGGATCTGTTTCCAAACGGATCCCAACAAATACTGATGGGTCCCATTGACTTATAACGGAGTTCGAATTTTTTAAAGAAGGTATAGCACTCCAGATTATACTATTCTTGCCATTATTACAGAAGCCCTGACGGAAAAGAAATAGCGGCAGTTTGAACAGAGCCTAAGGTAGACTGCGATTTTGATGTCTTTATATACAAGGTGCTTGCAATGATGTAGACTAGATAGATTTCAGATTGTGACCCTGCATGCATAGGAATGTAGAGGATACAAAACTAAGTGTTTTTTTTTTTTTTCTAATTTGTTCCATGTGATCAACGAATCGCAGTCAAATAAAATATACTGTTCTAATTTCTGTTCTAAATTTGTTTACTTACGCCATGTTTCACTTTTTCTTCAGGTATTTTTTGTTCTTATATATTAAAGCTCTCTTGGGTTCCCCATGATGGAATACTGACTTTTCAGTTTACCGTTCCTTACATGGTGCTTAGGTGAGATGCTCAGCAGATCAAATGGAAAGCAATCTGCAGCTCCAGGCAGCGGATCACCTGCTGTATCGGCCCTCTCGACTGGCTGATTACCTGACCTCACCCTCTACACTTACCTAAATGACTATGTGTAAACATCAGCTAAAAGTAGAATATATAATTTATTGGTAAAATTGTTATGCCATGGAAATACAATGTTGCACTTTATAGAAAGGTTTATTTATAATCCCTATTAAAGAACATATATTGTAACTGTTAAAGGTTTCCTTCCCACAACAGAAAGCGATAATGTATCGCTAGAATGTGCAATCACTTCCTTATGAGTGGTGGTCTTAATACCGGGACCTCTACTGATCCTCGGAATGAGGGAGCGGCAGGGCTTGTTAAGTGCTTGAGCTCCTTTATAGATTTTCTCTGCACAGCAACCCTTTCAGACAGAACTGCAGCTGTGTTTTCGGATCAGCGGTTGTCCCAGACGTTGGACCGCCACCGATCATAATATGATAACATATACTATTGATATACCTTAACATTCTTAAATAGAAGTAAATAAATAAAATAGAAGTAAACATTCTGTTATGTTCTTGCATTAAGAATTGGAAGTGGCTTTGGAATAGTAAACCTGTAAAAACAGTAGACATACTGCACATACTAAGTATGAGCACTGCTCTATGTCCATGGTTCTAGAGTTGCAAGGCAACAATGGCAACACAATGCTGCCTAGAAATAACATCATTCCAATTAATATAATTGAAACAAATCCAGCAGAAGTGCTATACCAATAAAATAATTATAATATAATAAAACTATAACTCTTATGTATGAAATACAATAGGAACCAATGAGGAAAACACAAACAAGTTCATGTGATTCTGTTGTGATTATATGCCAAATACCAACCATCATTTTCTCTGTACGGTTTGCACTGCATTTTATAGTAGCTAAATTAACTTAATGCATGACAATGAAATTCTGGAGGAAATCACAAAAGTAAATGAACTGAACTTGCTATTACTTACTACTTTAAATTACTTACTTTAACCCCTTAGTGACCACCAATACGCCTTTTTACGTGATTCACTAATGGGCTTTAGGCTAGGCTGACGCCTTTTCACGTCAGCCTAGTCTAAGTCCTGCACGGGTCTCCCATGCAGGCAGGAGCCGGGGCTCTGCTGTCTGATGACAGCTAAGCTCCTGCTCCAATGCCCGCGATCGAAGTTTAAATGCCGCCGTCAATAGCGACCGCGGCATTTAACTTTGTTTACAGAGGGAGTGCGCTCCCTCTGTCACCCATCGGCGGCCCGCGAATGAAATCGCGGGTCTCCGATGGGGTGTCATGGCAGCCGGGGGCCTGATAAAAGCCCCCAGGTCTGCCCTGGACATATTCCTGTTAGGACGCGCCGGAGGCACGTCCTAACAGATTGCCTGTCAGATTTACACTGACAGGCAATAATGCTCTGGTATACGAAGTATACCAAAGCATTATAGCAGCGATCGGAAGATTGCACAGTAAAGTCCCCTAGTGGGACTAATAAAATCAGTCATCAAAGTGAAATAAAGATTATTAATAAAAAGTACAGTAAAAAAATAAATAAAACCATTTTTTTCCATAAAAAGTGGTTTTATTTAGTAAAAGTGTAAAAAAAAAAAAAAGTACACATATGTGGTATCGCCGCGACCATAATGACTCCATTAATAAAGTTAATAGGTAATTTAAACCGCAAAGTGAACACCGTAAAAAAAAAACGCAAAAAACCATGGCGAAATTGCAATTTTTTTCCATTGCCCCCCAAAAAAAGTCATAATAAAAATGAATCAATAAGTCACATGCACCCCAAAACAGTACCAATCAAAAGTACGTCTCGTCCCGCAAAAAACAAGCCCAAAAAATCACTACATTGATGGAAAAATAAAAAAATTACGGCTCTTGGAAAGCGACGATGCAAAAACAAATAATTTTAGTTCAAAAGAGTTTTTATTGTGCAAAAGTCGTAAAACATAAAAAAACCTCTACATATGTGGTATCGCCGTAATCGTACCGACCCATAGAATAAAGGTAACATGTTATTTACGTCGCACAGTGAACGGCGTCAATTTAAAAACGCATAGAACAATGGCGGAATTTCAGGTTTTTTTTATAATCCTCCCCAAAAAGGTTAATAAAAGTTAATATAAAAATTATATGTACCCAAAAATGGTGCCATTAAAAAGCACAACTAATCCCGCAAAAAACAAGTCCTCATACAGCTATGTAGACGAAAAAATAAAAACGTTATAGCTCTTTGAATGCGACTATAGAAAAACGAATAAAATAGCTTGGTCATTAGGGCCTAAAATGGGCTGGTCACTAAGGGGTTAATAAAATAAATATGTATAACACTGGATATGGATTGAGATGTACAGAAAGACAAGAGTAGGTTATAAGCATATGGACCGTACAGTAATTGGTGTGGTTCAGAATCTAGCCCTGCACCTGTTTACCCCCTGATGCTGTATAGAAGAGGTATCTGCTATGCATACAATAATAAACAAGGATACATTGTATCATACAGTATACAATAAAGCACTGTATCCTGTATGAATCCTTCCCCTGCAATCCTCCTTCACCCTAAATAACATAAAAATGTCTATCGAATGGAAATGGTATAACCAATGCTGGGATTATTCCTATTGACCATTTAGGGTACCGATATAAGTGCCCGAGTTGCCAACACAACTCCGTCATCCCGCAGAGGCAGATTCAGTAAAATGCATCAGCACAGTAACATAGCTTTCACAAATATCCTGCTCAGTAAAATTGAAGGTCTACACATTCACATATGGCACCATAGAATCTTTCAGGAGACAAATACTTTCTACTATTATTCATTCATAGCATATACGCGCTCTTTAGAGAAATTGGTCCACCCGTTGGCAAGCTTTTCAATGTAGAGAGGGAGGAAAGGAAGAGGAAGGCAGGTGATCCAGTGAAGCATCTTTATTAAAGGCACACACCGCATACCACAGTGATGTTTTCCCGCCCCATCTGCTGCTGATTGGTACTGCCTCAGAGGACTTCAATGACTACTGCCTTGACAGGACATGATGTAATGAGAAAAACTATGTCAGAAAGTACAATGGTTAGAACTTGAGGGTACCATTACGATCACTAATCACAAGCATTAGGTTACTAACGTGAGACTCATGGGGTACTAATGTAAAAAACATGGGGTGCTAATGAGGCAAATGAGCGTACTAATGTGAGACATGTTGGGTAATAAATGTGACATGAGCACAATAATTAGACACGGGGTACTAATGTGTGACATATTAGGGTACTAATGAGATTCACTGGGGCAATGGGGGTACCAGAGAGACACATGAGCGCTTTACGGTTTGTTTTCTTTATTTAGCTAATTACTTTGTTCTACAATTGTGCATATTGTCTCAGGATAGGTTTCTTTCATGGTATAGTGCCCAGCTCCCTAACTTTTCTGCTCACCAGGCACAAAGGCTCAAACGGAACACATGTATTCTTAGGGTATGTTCACACACAGTGTTTTAAGGCGTTTTTTGGGGAGTAAACGCCTCGAAAAATGCAAGCTGAACCCCTCCAAACATCTGCCTATTGATTTCAATGGGAAAAACTTTTTTATTCGTTCAGATGGGGCGGTTTTTTACGTGGCGATCTGAAAAAACAACGCGTAAAAAAACGCCCTGTAAAAATAAGTGCATGTCACTTCTTGAGACGTTTTTCATTGTGTCAATAGAAAAACAGCTCCGAAAACATCCGCAAAAAACGCTTGATGCTTAAAAAAATGGCTGAAAATCTGAGGCTGTTTCCCTTGAAAACAGCTCCGTATTTTACAGCCATTTTTTGTTTAGTGTGTGAACATATCCTCATTGTTAGAAGGAGTCTATATCTTTCCAGACGTTATATAAGAAGATGTGCTTCACTGTGCTTTTCATATATGGATATTTGTTGCGTGCAGTCCTTTAAAATTGTTCTTGACTGAGTAATGCTTCAATGTACTATTGTTAATATATGAAAAATAATGTTGAAACTTTACATTGCATTACAGATAAAGTAATGATTCTGCTTTTATCCACAAAATGCCTTTCCAATCCTCTATAATCTGTATATAATACATCATTCATGCATTAGGATACAGCACTGTACAGGCCATATTACATAACACAGAAAGAGCCATAGTAAACCCCATCATTCTAACCAGTATATATTAGTAATCCACTAACAACTGAACTCTTTTCCCTACTTTCTGATCTTTTTATAAGCTTTATGCGTTGCCAAGTTCGGTGCTTTATTTAGGATTACATTTAATATTGTTGGTTAAAATATAGCAGGATATTTTATTTTCCACAAAACCACAATGCTCCATTAACTGAGAAAAGTTCTGCTCTGCTGCAGACAAACACACATCAATAATGATTAAAGATTTAAGAATGTAAACTTGTAGAAAATGACAACAAAGCACTTTCTACTAAAAAAAAAAAATAGTTTATAATTGAAAAACATTTAGCTTGTCTAAACACATTTAGCCATGATGGTTAAATAGACACTAACTTTTCAAACAACTTATACTGTATCGGATATAGATCAACTTTGTAATTTACTTACTGTTAAAAATGTTGTTGATTTATCCATGCAAATTCTATGTAAAGTTACTGCCACTAGGAGTCTCCCTTCCTGTAATCTGCTGTCCACCCCTGTTGTCAAGCAAAGTCCGTCCCTGGTTACAGAGCAGAGTTGACGGCTGAGAAGGATGGGGGTGTCTCACTTCACTGCCTACTATACACGTTTACAAAGAGGGAAGAGAATACGCACGCACGCGCGCGCGCACGCGCACACACACACACACTTTCCATGTCACCCCAGTACTGGATTCTCAGCTAAACTGTTCATTACTGCTGTATAATGTCCTCCATGTTGATGCAGCTTCTATATATGTGATAGATAGTGACGAGAGCAGGATACTCCTCTTCTTTGTGTATAGAAGATATGATCGCCGTTAGGCTCTACGCCCACTGTCTTTGAGATAACTGAGCATTAGAGATAAAGCCTACAGAGGGGAAAACTGCTAAAAGATGCAAAATACAAGTCATGTATTGGCCAGACATAGTGTTATTTCCCATGTATACACACATGACAGCTTATTCTGAAAAAACATCTGAAAAATTAGGTACGCTCCAAGGCCTTATACACACTTAGCCTTCCATAGGCCCATTCTGGACCTCTGCTTGCCTCATTGCATGATCCATCATATTCTATGTTACATACATCTGTATGTACATTTTCTCCCCTAAACGGCATTGCTTGTAGGGGAGAATACGGTGACACACAGAGGCACCATCTAGCATGCAGTGGCCACGACTCCATAATACAAACCTGTAGGGATTTCTGTACAGGGTCCAGCAAGGCTGTGTGCATGAGACCTCATATTGCCTATTCCAACCTATGTAACACAGAGAATTATTTATAACCTTACTGGAAAGTAAAAAAGGCAACTTGTGATCTATAAGGGAGCAGTGTGTTTACAGTTTTGCACTTTTCTATATGATCTCCATGGTGGCTTCCACATTATCCCCAATTTGAAGCCACTTTAAAATAAAAGCCATTTGTGAATTATATTAATAGTTGTTTAGTTCTTGACAAATTAGAATTTGAATGGCCTATATAAGTGTTTTCAAAATGTACATATTACACATAAATAAAGTGTAATGCAATTATTTTGTATTTACAGGATGTTAGACAATAGTGTCTGTCACCTTTAGAACACTAATCCAATCAAACAATGAGAATTGTTTGTTTACCACCTATCCACTTAAAGGACGAGTGTCGCGAAAAAAAAATTTTTTATATCAATTTGCTTTTAGTGTTTTATTAAAAAAAAATATATTTATTTGTGTGTTTGTGTTTTACTTTTTTTTATTTTTTCACTTTTTCTTGTCTATGGGGGCTGCCATTTTTTTTTCCATCTCTGTATGTGTCGATTAACGACACATACAGACATGGAAAACAGCACATACAGCCCCATAGTGAATGCGAATGGGGCCCGTTCCATCCACTATGCTGTACGCCGTCTGTGTGGGAACGGCGCATGCGCCGCTCCCACACAGTCCAAATTGAAGGTCTTCGGCCGAGCGATGCGCCGCTCCCACACAGTCCAAATTGAAGGTCTTCGGCCGAGCGACGTCCGGCGCCATTTTCTTGTGGACCGGAAGCCGCGGCCGGACAGTAAGATTACTACATCCGGTCGCGGCTTCCGGACTTGTGCACTTGGAGCGGAGGCAGCAGACGGAGCGGACGGACCGGAGGGAGCGGCGGCGGCAGGAGCAGGTAAGTTAGGTCTGTGTATGTACGTGTTTTACTGTGTGTTTACTACTGTATGTAAACCTACTACACTGTGTGTTAGCTCAAAAAATGGCGACACACAGTGTAGGAGGTTTGACCGTTCAATCCCCTCCTTTCTCCTGGCACTAGCCAGGATAAGGGAGGGGGGATTCTGTGAGCTCACTAGAGCGAGTGAGTTTTTTCAAATTTTGCAGCATAAAGCAATGTGGTTGCTTTACCACATGCCAATGCTGCAATTTTGGGAATTGCTCCATCTAGTGACCAGCACTGGGAAATGTTATAAATTAGAATCTAATTTATAATATTTCCTGACTCGTGAAAAAATTAAAAAAATTAGAACAATGTTTAATCACTTATACACTAACTGTTTAACTAAAAAAAATAATAATAATTTTCTAGCGACACATTACCTTTCATTTTTCATAGATGTGGGATGTTTCCTAAATTTTAACTCAAGTACTTTTGTTACATTTTTCGGGAGAGGGTATAAATCACCAGGTATTTTTTCATGACCCCCTAGACCAAGCAAATGGGAAAATCAGATTATCATGTACCTGGTTTTATAATTTTTTGTTTTTAAGGAGCACATAAAACTAAGTGATATATCTTACTAGAAGAGAAATCTTCCACAACTTCCAGCAGCCTGTAGATGCCATTTCCACTACCTGAAGGCTCTTTGTAAATGTTGAAAAACCTTGTCAGTAACTAAAAAGTATGTCTTGAGTAACACAGTAGCTAAAGACAATGCGGAGAGGAGAGGCAGGGGAGAGGAGGATGAAGCTGCAGGGCCTCTTTTTAAACCTATGTGTCAGACTCATGAAGAAGGGGGGAGACATTTGTTTGGTGAGAGCACACAGCATATCTCTCAAGCAAGAGCCAACCAACTCAGCACTACAGAGGGAAAAATAACATTTACAGAAATGATACAGAGCGGAAAAAGGTACCAAAAAATGCAGGCTACATAGCGTTTCTAGCATCTAAAATACACTTCTAAGGCTCTCAGGCTCCGACAGAGAGATGCTAAGACATTATTATAGCAATGACACTATCTTTCTAAATTTCCAGATTATACTTACCCTTTTGTTTTATGTTTATATAAAATATTAAATTCAGTTAATAAAAAATAGAAAGTCTTTTAGTATATTGTGATGAGATCTATTATCATGCATAATACATATTCGTGTAGATTTATCCTCAGTACATTACCTATTGATTGATAATTGAGCCTTCCTCTATATACTGCCTTCACCTCATCTGTAATAACTCCGGAAGATCCATTTCTGCTGTGGGTTTCAGCATTGATTAAAGAGAGATAACAAAGACGGCATTGTCTGGTCCCCATAGCAGATCAATTCTTCTCCATCTGCATTGTTTATATGATTCTATAACACTGCATATGCTAACATAATTATAAAAGTATTAGTAGACTTTAGTGGCTCCCCAAACCTCTTCTTGATGGCCAGTTATAAGCAGAGCCATGTACACTGAGCCTGTAAGGCAGTGCACAGTGTCTGTCAAATACATTTGAGAAAATCCACCAATCTATCACTGAAACTTATAACATGGTTAGAAGAGAGTTGCACAACTATCTCATGTCACAACCTGGAGAGCTGGGGAATCTACAATGACCAAAGTCACCATATAGCCTCATGCAACAGAATGATCAGGGATATTTTTAGTACAAAAAACGTCTAAATATCTGACACTGCACAGTCTGGAATTTACAATTCTGCATATGTGTACAACAGCCGCAAAATAATTTCAACCAAAATTCAGCAAAAAAAAGATGAAATAAAAAAAAGAAACTTTTAGAATGTAATTCTGATAGTCTGTTATATAGTTATAGGTGGTATACCTGGGTCATCGTGCCTGAGGAAGCCAAAAACCACAACATATTTGCTGCATGAGAGTAGCACAAAAGTGTCATGGCTTATCATCATAACGGAATAATAGACAGAGATATATTACTATGGAAATGAATACTCTCCTTCATAAATATATAAAATATGCAGCGTAAAGTTATTGCATATGGCATTTGGAGGAGGCTAGTTTTATATTGGGGCTAAGGAGCTTCAGAATAAACCTCTGCTGAGAATCCAGAATATCCAATAATATGACAACTATCATGTCCTGTAGATACTAGATTATGGTTGTTTTTTTAACTAAAAGACAGGATAAATTAATAACAGAGACCTGCATATCATGTTATTAATTCATGAATATAAATTTTTAATACAAATTGTGTGGTGCTTCCATTCACGCACTGGCATTATGCCAAATGAATTATGAATACTGTACAAGGAACAGGCTTCACACAGAATTACCATCAAGTAGTAATTGAAAGCAGGGCAAACTATTTTACATCTATCCAACCAGGCTAAGGCCATGGGTAAGGGAGATCATGTCAAAGTTCAAGATTTTCTGACCATTTCCTATTTATTTTAATAACCAGGGGAGTAATAAGAACTAGTAGGAAATAATTGAATTGGCCTCTAGAACCTAAAAAGAAAAATTATGCCCAATAATATGTAGTTCACCATATATAATTAGTAGAATTATATCAACACCCGAATTTTCCATAACTTCCACAGATTAAAGAAAAATGTAAGTACTGAAAAATGAAGGCCAAATGTTTTAGACCAGGGGTCTCAAGCACGCGGCCCGCATGCGGCCCCTGGGGCTGTCATCTGCGGCCCGCGGGACACAGAGCCGCTAGTATCGGCTCTGCTCCGAGACTCTGGAATTCCCTGACATCGCTGTCCACATATGAACAGCGATGTCTGGGGCTTCCCCAGAGCCGGAGTCCCGGGCAGAGCGCTAGTACAGACTCTGTGGAATTCCCTGACATCGCTGCCCATATGTGGACAGTGTGTCAGGGTCTTCCCCAGAGCGGAGTCCCGGGCAGAGCTCTATTATCGGCTCTGCTCCGGGACTCTGGGGAAGCCTCTGACATCGCTGTCCATACATCGACAATGATGTCAGGGGCTTCCCCAGACAGGAGTCCCAGTGATGTCAGGAGCCCAGCTGGAGTCCCAGGAAGAGCCTACTAGCGCTCTGCCCGGGGCTCCAGCTCTGGGGTTGCCACTGACATCTCTGTCTATATATGGACAGTGATGTCAGGAGCAGAGCTGGAATCCCAGGCAGAGTGCCAGAAGCGGCTCTGCTCCGGGACGCCAGCTCTAGGCAAGCTCCTGACGGCACTGTGGCAGCATCTGCGGAGGGCACTGCGGCAGCATCAACGGAGGGCACACTGCGGCAGCATCAAAGGAGGGCACACTGCGGCAGCATCAAATGAGAGCACACTGCGGCAGCATCTACAGAGGGCACACTGCGGCAGCATCTACGGAGGGCACACTGCGGCAGCATCTACGGAGCGCACACTGCGGCAGCATCTACGGAGGGCACACTGCGGCAGCATCTACGGAGGGCACACTGCGGCAGCATCTGCGGAGGGCACACTGCAGCAGCATCTACGGAGGGCACACTGCGGCAGCATCTATGGAGGACTCTGCGGCAGCATCTACGGAGGACTCTGCGGCAGCATCTACGGAGGACTCTGTGGCAGCATCTGCATTTAGCGACACTTAAACTGAAAAGCTGGATTGTTGAAATAAGCACGTGGAGAAATATCTCAAATTTTAAACCTGGCGGTATTATTATAGTAATGTAGTGTTATTATAGTAATATAGTGTTATTGTTGTTCAAATAACTAATTGATTAACAATAATTTTGTATTGTATCAATTTGAAAGTAATGCGGCCCGTCAACTTCCCATTTTTTCTATATGCAGCCCACTTACCCGGCCGAGTTTGAGACCCCTGTTTTAGACAATGTTCACCTAAGGAAATACCTGAAAAGTGAATATTAAATGAATACAAAAACACGAATGAAAAAAAAAGTATATCAGAATCCTATTTACATTTTTGCCAATGATTATAGTATCATAGATAAACATTTATAGCTATTAACAGATTTTTGATAAAATGTTCACTTCTATGGCCACCTTAAAGGGGTTTTCCCATCAGAGACATTTATGACATATCTACAGGATATGTCATAAATGTCAGATAGATGTGGGTTCCACCTCTGGGACCCACTCCTATCTCTAGAACGGGGCCCCCTAAACCCCGTGCCACCTTTTTCTGCTCCCTCTGCCTCCCGGCCACTTCCTGACTTTATGGTCGATAGTTACGAAAACAGCGTAGCTCGCTGAGCTGCGCTGTTTCTGTAACTCCCATAGCATGCGAACTACGCTGTTTCTGTAACTACCATTCAGTTCTATTGGGCTTACGGAAACAGCAAGTGAGGATAAAAGGGAAGATTTTTAGAATAAGATATAATGCACTGATCCTAAGAAGCATAAACCCAAATTTGAGCACACATACTGTATATACATTTAAGTCGAATATGATTTGAATCAGTGCCATAAGTATTTCTAATCACATCATGAATTTCTCATTAAAAGGACACAACATGTTTTCGGATCTAAATTTGTTGTGCCGTTGGATGCAATGTGAAGCTGGAAAGGGCTATTTGTTTTGCTCCACAATCAGATTACTTACAGGAAGTCCATGTTGACTACTTTATCTCACATATCACTCACTATAAATCTCCAGAAATGTTACATATAGTATGTATGACTGATGTTAGCAACTGTTTCATAGGATTCACTTTTATAATCTGCATACAGTTTAGTGGCCCTTTAAGGGCATTCCATATACAAATGAGGAATCTGTCGCCTATTTTACAAATGTACGATCATGAACATCCCAAGGATCATATATGGATCACAGCGCATAGACTGTGGTAACTATAATTGCAAGAGGATTAAAATCAATTTTCAGCATATTAGATTAGATGTAAGGTTAAGTGATGTTTTTGCAAAAATTGTAATAACCATTTTTTGCAATGAACAATTATGTTTGCAATGTCTGATTTCTTTTATTTAGAGGGAAAGATAATGTTGGAAAACCCTTATGAACATATTGTCATCAAAAGACAATAGTGCATGACTTATAGCAGAACTATTCAGCAAACATACCTTCTGTATATGCCTGGATAATTTACACATTTTATTTTTTATCTATATAAATCTGACATTCTGTGATGAGAAATGTCATAACATATGTTTATAGGCTTTAAAGGTTGAATCTACAGTTTTCTGACAGTGTTCAAATCCCTGCTTCCTTTCACACAGTCATAGATTTAAAGAGGTATTCCCGTTACAACAGATTACCCCCTATCCATTGTGTAAGGGTAAATTGCTGATTGGTAGGTATCCGACAGCTGGGACCCCCACCGTTTACACCGAGCGGCAGGTCACTCATGTGCACTGCCGCTCCATTAATTCTCTATGGGAGCGCCGGAGATAGCAGAGTACAGCTTTTGGCTATTTCCGGCGCTGCCATAGAGAATAAATGGAGCGGCAGTGCGCATGATTGACTTGCCGCTCAGTTCAAACGAGGGGTATGGGACCTCCATTCTCGTAAACGGTAGAGGTCCCAGCTGTTGGACACCCATCGATCAGCAAGTTACCCCCTACCCTACGGATAGTGGGTAACTTATTGGAACCGGAATACCCCTTTAAATTATACAAATCTGGCTGGCAAAATCCATATTGTTCATCGTGTTATCCCAGAGGGAAAAAAAACATCCTTTCTCACTCAAAATATGGGCATTAGAATAAATCCCTGGAACAATTACAAATGTTTCAATAATCTAATACTAGAAACGTTTGATCACGTTCTTGAAGAACAGTATCCAAATCCAAATGAAATGACTTGAATAAATTGTAAATGAATAAGGAACACTGCTGGTCAAATTTACATATTGTACAAGCCACTCTTAAACAGTTAAATAGAAAAGCCGATAGCTTGTCTATAGGTGAAAAAATACCAAAAACACTTTCTTACACAGGTTTGAATAGTTCTAAATGCTAAATAATCTTGCTTCCTTGGATCCTTTGATATTCCACATTTACCCACTTCCATGCCCTGCAATTTATGTCTTTATTTAGCTCACAAAGGAATCATTATACTAAATAGGTAGAGCATTCATCTGTTGGCGTCAGTAATGTTGCCCTTAGCAATCGCCAATTAAAGGAAAACTTTTTTGTCATCGGATAATACAAAATAAGACTGGAGGGTCAGGAATATAACACTTGTAAGAAGTGTTCTTTTGCTTGTACTGCACTCGTAATAAATTTTTTCTAAATTTCTAGCTCACCAAAAAATAAATCTTTCATGAAATCACATGGTTAGAGCTCACCTTCATGACTGTGTAAAACTCAGCTAATATCTAGGACAAGGAATAAAAGATAATTTCACCTCTCACCCACGTACAGGGCATTTCTCTATGGGAAGCAACAAACAACGTGGATTGTTTCTATTTCAAAGTGGGATAATAAAGTAAACTAGTCAATACAAAACAAGGCCACAACTGCAGCTATAGCAGATTATGATCTTCTATGTAACCTAGCACTAAGGGGGAAATATAGAAAAAAAAAACTATGCCTTCATGACTGCCCTCAGATTGGTTGCAAATGAGTGTAACATGCAGCAAATATCCCATTAAACAGCTACAGAAAAATTTAATATTGTATAGTATATCAACATATACTTGTAGCAATGGCAAATACATGTATGTTAATGTTAAAATGCAGCAAAATGGGGCAGTTGAATCTTTATATAACAGAACCTGTATCTTGAACCACCACTGACGTAATAAGTGTAAGTTGAAGCTCCTAGGCCCCAATGCAAAATCTGTAACAGGGCCCACCACCTACTATTTACTGGTGTTTTCTCATGTGGCAGAGGTGCTTTATGGTCCCTCTTAATGCACCTGGTCATGGGGTCACAGCAGAATCCCTATAGCTATGGCCCATTATACAGTAAATCCTACTGTTTGTGTCCAGATCCACCAACCAATCATGTATGGTAATGTTTAAAGAGGGTATTAACAACTATTGCCTGCCTACCCAGTTCATGTATGGCTGTGAGCCATGTACGCAGGACAACAGTGAAAACAGAACTGACCATGTCTGGACAGACAGCATCTACCCAGCTCTAGTAATACAATGGCCGCTTGCTTGAGCAGATGGAGCTGTTTTATACCACCGGTCTGGGGTTGTTTCCTGAATCTCAGCAGTCAGGGGTTGTGCCGCTTCATTATAATAAGCAATAAAAGGCAGGCCTCCACCGTCAGCCTATGACCTCTGTAGAGGGTGCAGTCTGTCATTTTTTTTTGTAGCCTGGCAGCCACCATTATTGTCATATGTTTTATAGTTATCCTAGAAATAAAGAGCAGTATATGAGGTAATGTATGTGCATGTATACCCTTTAAAGGGGTTATCCTGCTGTGATACCCACCAATCACTAGAATCCCGATCTCCCCCGTACTCCTCACTGCATGACCACAGTGGGGAGAACTTTGAATGGATTGGAGGCAGGGGCGGAGCAAGAACAGTATATGGGCCCCCTGCTTTCCAATATTTTATCATAAATCCCCTTCTTATGTTTCTCTAACAATCCATCAGTAATTGTTAGCCTTAAAAACAATCATCTCAGGCATTTACATGCAATCTAACAGACAGAAGAAGGTTGCTTTAAGGTGTCAGTGGGCCCCCTTACCCACTGGGCCCCTGTTCAGCTGCACAGGTTGCACCACATGGTATATCCACATCTGAGTGGTGGTCAAGCATGCCCTATGCTACTTAAAGAGGCTCTGTCACCAGATTTTGCAGCCCCTATCTGCTATTGCAGCAGATAGGCGCTGCAATGTAGATTACAGTAACGTTTTTATTTTTAAAAAACGAGCATTTTTGGCCAAGTTATGACCATTTTTGTATTTATGCAAATGAGGTTTGCTAAAGTCCAACTGGGCATGTTTAAAGTAAAACTCCAACTGGGCGTGTTTACTACTTTTACTAGCTGGGCGTTCTGACGAGAAGTATCATCCACTTCTCTTCAGAACGCCCAGCTTCTGGCAGTGCACAGACACAGCGTGTTCTCGAGAGATCACGCTGTGTCGTCACACACTTCCTGCCCTAGGTCCTGCATCGTGTCGGACGAGCGAGGACACATCGGCACCAGAGGCTACAGTTGATTCTGCAGCAGCATCGGCGTTTGCAGGTAAGTCGATGTAGCTACTTACCTGCAAACGCTGATGCTGCTGCAGAATCAACTGTAGCCTCTGGTGCCGATGTGGCCGACACGATGCAGGACCTGGGGCAGGAAGTGAGTGACGTCACAGCGTGATCTCTTGAGAACACGCTGTGTGTCTGCACTGCCAGAAGCTGGGTGTTAACAAACAGAAGTGGATGATGCTGATTCGTCAGCATCATACACTCCCATTCCTAATGCCCAGCTAGTAAAAGAAGTAAAAACGCCCCGATGTACGCACATAATACACGCCCAGTTGTACTTTTACTGTAAACACGCCCAGTTGTACTTTTGCAAGCCTCATTTGCATAAATACAAAAATGGTCATAACTTGGCCAAAAATGCTCGCTTTTTAAAAATAAAAACGTTACTCTTATCTACATTGCAGCGCCGATCTGCTGCAATAGAAGATAGGGGTTGCAAAATCTGGTGACAGAGCCTCTTTAATTTAAAGTCTATGGGATTGACAGAGACAGCCGAATATAGCGCTCGACTGTTTCCGTCAGCCCCATAGACATTGAATGGAGCGGCAGGGCGCATGCTTGACCTCCACTACATTCAAGCTCCTCCTCACTGTGGGTTTTGCTGTGAGAAGGATCTGTTTTTTTTCCCTGCTGATGAAGAAATAACCCAGACTGCTTTTTTTAAGTGTTCAAATATTCATCTTAGTTCAAACCCATGGAAAAAACTATTACACTACTTTGATATTTGCCTTTCAAACTAAAGTAACCATGCTTGGTCAGCATCCAAACAATAAGTGCAAATAAAGCAAGAACAAGGCACTTCAAGACAAATAAAATGTACTTTTCTCTGTCTGCTGACAGCAGGGTTATCTTTAGACAACCCAGGAAATTAAAGACGTTTTACATGTTTGTCGATGATCAAAATGAATGTGTATGTACTGTAAAACAACTTTTATTATTCATCCGAACGTCAAAAATGTAGGCAGTATGTGCTTACTGAGCACAATGAATAAGATGTGTTTCACATCTCAATAGGCAGTGGTGTGCAGAAGTGGGGGTACAGATCTGTCTAACCTTACCTCTGCTTGAATCTCTTAAGTCCCTAGAAGATCACTCTCTTAATGCAATTTTAAGTAGTCATCTCAAAAAGTTTTCACTGTGTAATTATGAATATATATATATATATATATATATATATATATATACATATATATATATATATATATATATATATAGTTTTCCCTTTCCCTCATTAGTAACAAAGCACTATAAACAAATGAGTTTAGTATATAGATAGCATCTTTCTTACAGTGTAATACTTTGGTATGTACCCACAGTTCAATAGCTTAATATGTTACCTGCAAGAGCAAATGACAGGATTTTAGTTTTGGTGTTCTGTATCTAGCACGGGTATTCAGTGTCAGATAGGTATGTGACATAAAGTGAATTTTATTTATAATGTGCTCTTCTCTTGTATATAGTTTTAGAGACATTTAATGTAGATGGGCACAATATTGCTGAAATGTGGGCAGAGAAGTTCTTCGCACTTTCTTCCAATCATCCTCTAAGGAGTAAGCTATATATTTTAAAATAGGTCCAGCAAAAAGCATTGCCAAAAATGATTAAATTCACTATAAACTGCTACAAATGAAAACTATACAAAATAAACTCAGAAGAATGTGTCCATAGCAAAAAAAAAAACAAGTACAATTCTATATCTGTGTTTGGTTCATTTTTTCGTAAGGCACCATGAGTCTTGAGGTTTCACAGGCTTCTATCACATTCTCAAAAATGCAATGTTTCCAAAAAAAGAAGCCAAAAATAACCTAGAATTTCTTGATTCCACATAGAAATATGACCATTTCCCTAGCAATAAATTATTCAACTGTGATCAACAAATAAGCCAGGAATGTATTCTTTCATATTAATTCTTTCGTTATACTTTCATGAGAAACTAAGTAAAAAATATCACTTTCAATATTTGTCATCTACAATTAGTTTAGTTGCAACGGAATAACAAGTCTTAAAACAGAACATGAACTTCCCTTCCAGCCAAGGAAGACTAACCTGTAGCTGACTGCATTATGTCTACCTGAAAATGATCATTTCTGTACCTGTAAACGCATGCTACGGTTTTAATCCATCATTAAAAGAAAAAAATAATGGCCTGTAAATCCTGTTTGCACAGTACTTATAAATCAGACCTATTTCCTCTAAGCATCACCTATTGAAGAACGGAGAGAATCCGTCTTAAAAAGCTAATGAGGCATAAAGCCAGCTGTTTCATCTCTTTCCTCTGTTATACTGAATTTCTCTTAGCAAAATGTTTATTATGGTTTCCTGCATGGCCAAAAAGTGGCAGACCTTTCTAACTCGTTTTTACTAGGGTTAATATTAAAAACGAATTTTACGGCAGGCCTTCTTTTAAACATTGAATTGGAGAACAAATAATAATATATATATGTTCTGTTTTCTTAACAAAATAATAAACAAGGATAATAGCATCTGTATCTATTTGATAATTGTGGAATGGAAAACTAGATGAAGAGATTGATCTTTTTTTTTTTTTGCATCATTTGTCCAATCCATTGTCCATTGGCAGTAAAGTTGTTGACATTTCTGGACATCCCCTTCTCTAAATGAGAACTGGTTGGCAGCTACGACCTACAGCAATCTTATAGAATAATTTAGGAAAGCTGTGGGTAACCACACATTTCTGCTGCAGCGGCCACTACAAGAGAAATATGGTATTACATGGCGCCTATTCAAATGAATATAATACATGGTACTGCTTTGTCCACCAGAGTATGAGCAGAGAACCCCTTCTATGATGTCCGTATGGCCTAATAAGGACAACCCCATGTCATGCACACAAATGTCCTTTACTTTTTTCGCTAAAATTCAGAATGTTTTCAGTTTGATAAAAGAACAGATCCTGGCAATACATACTGAAACTGATGCCACTATTTTAGGGAGAGTGTCAACCACATCAAAATAAAATGAATATATCAGAGACTGTTTTTTTTTCTCCATACAGTATGTTTAAAAGCACGTTTGAGACTTTGTAGGTCCATTTATAAAATGACATTAGTTTACAATCTTTTCGATTACCTATATATACCTGTAATATTTATTTTTTATTTGTACAGTTTAGAACCAATGCTGTTTTATTTCCTAGAGATAGACAATTTTAACTCTATGCTCCCCTTTTTGGGAGCACATTCAATTACCTATCAACCTGCATTGGCTAATGTCATATAATGTTACACTCCTTCCAGTTTTTAAATCTATATAGTAAGTACAGGCTTCTAGTGTCATGAATACTTCAAGGGATGACTGACATCTAGTCCTCTAGAATAACAAAAGCAGCAATTTTCAATAAGAGCCTCTCTTTTAGAAAAATATTTCAAAGGCTTCTGCATATTAGAAATAGTCATATTTTGTGCCATAAAGTGAAATGATCTTGTTACGAGGATGGACTGTAGTAAACATTTCTTAGAAATGAAGTGCAGTCTATTTTATAATATTAAAAAAGTGAAAAGTCATATAATACATATAATTAAATAAAAAGACTCACAGGGATTTGTTCCATGATCCCTAAGCACCATAAAGACAATAACCAGATATACTGTTACATTTACAAAATCACTGAAAAAAACCATGCTTACTGATACAAGGTTAAAAAAAAACACCAGCTCCCAGCAAGTTTAGGGTCAGAATAGATTAAAATAACCAGATATTAATAGCAGATAATAATAATATGTACACACATTTCCAAAATTTTCAGTTAGACTTACAATCTGCCTGGTAGTGCTTTGGAGCTATTTAGATGTCCTTGAACACCTAGATGATGTGGTAAAATAAGGCAGGTTTACTGTATGTGGACCATTTTTTAGAATTTGATTGCCTGTACTAGCTTTTAGTGCATATCTTCAGATATTTACTGTTACTAAACATACTTTTCATTCATTTAACCTGTATAAAGGCACATTCACACAGTTCAGTTTTCAACACTTTTTTTTTGTTTGCCAAAACAAGAAATGGATTTAAAAAAAAAATAATGTATGGAGAACAATAAGGTTTAAGTTGTTTCCTCTCCCTAGGATCTGCTCCTTGCATTGGCAGTTTGGTTAACACTGATGTACAAACCTATATAGCAAATCACAGATGCTATCAGAAAGACTCGCTAAAATATCTTTACATGCTCCCAAGGGACCATATTAGAGATAGCCAAAATCCAGATGTACTGTGTAATGACCGTGGCTGCGGGCCGTCAGCTCCAACCTCCCCTGACAGCCGATGAACTTTGACCCGTGAGTACTCTGGACTATAAGAGGGGTCCAGCCCCCTGCTTCTATGCTTCTATGCCTCAGCGTTGTTGTTGTTTCCCTTAGTCTGTCTTGCAAATGGTCTCCTAAGTGTCTTCCAGCTTCCCAGTGTTCCCTGTACCTGTATCCTGTACCCTGTTTCCCGTGCTATCTGTACCATCCTGGTCTACTGCCGTGCTGAGCTGTTGTCATGTTGTGCTGCATCTCCACGCCTTTTCTGCTGCTCCACGCCTGACTTCTACCTGCCGCCTGGTCCCAGCCGAGCCTGCTTTGCTGCTGTCTAAATTGCCTCAGGTACCCTTTTCTGGACTATAGACTTTGTACCATACCTGTTTGGTCAGCTGCCATCCGGCTACGCGTTACAGCCCAGTGGGTCCACACCCTGCCTCGAGACATACTGTACAGTGTGTTCAAAACCTGACCCTTTAAATAGTTTAGCCATTTGCTTTGACTTGCTCAATATGGCTCAAACTAGCAAGCAATTACAGAGATACTTCTGATATGGTGTCATGAACCGTAGTCATATGTATACTCCCAGTTAGTGACACAGTGAATTACCTCCAATAAGAATATTCCTTCTATTTATTTTGTTTAACATTTGAAGACCATACCAGCAGTATCTACAACAGAGTCCTACATTGACATGGTCATCACTATTTAGCATGTACATCACTAAAACAGCAGTACACAATTTTGCAAACACCTTTAATTTTGTTTCCTAAGATTCCTAAGAAAACATATGTTCACCGTCGGAAATAGATTACACATACAATTAATCAACATCTTTATAATGCTTAATTCTGTAAATATATTGCATTACTTGTCACATACTGATCCTGTGTTACAATTTGTATTACAGTCCAGAGCTGCATTCACAATTCTGTGAGCTTCATGGTTGAAATCTTTCAGCATCCCTTGCTGACTCAACATCTGCATTCTGGAGAGAGTCATCTTGACACCTGGGACTAATGTGACATAAGAAAAACTAACCTTCCTACTGCATAATAGCAGCTCAGCTAAGCTGTTATAGACAGGTTTTGTTTTTTTTAAAAACAAAAAAAGCTTGTTGACTGTTTGCAATAGAAGCCCATAAAAATTGTGAATGCTGTACTTGGATGATGACTGAAATTTAGGATCAGGACAAGGGCCCATGAAGGTGATGGCTAGAGGAGGCGCACAGTCCAATAGTCAGTTATGACACTCCTTAAAGTTGCAGGACCTGGAAAAAGGGCCCCTCAAACAGAATGCCCCTTTAGGTATATGGACATCATAGAGAGGGTTTTACCACTAAACCCCACCCCCTATGAGCCAGGGTGGCTCTCACTCTGGCAGACTCAAGACGTTTATGTATCACATGGACAGTCATTCATCTAAATGTCCGCCATGTAATACAACATTTAAAGCAAGAAAGATGTCTAATTGGCTGCGACTTTACCTAGCAAAATCAGCTATTTGCTAGGGCTGCCAGGAGTAGGCAGCCTCTGGTGATACAATTGTAGTATGAGTCTTTAGAAGAAGTTCATAAATCACATCCTAAGGGGAGTTAAACTGTGAGGAAACACTTGTTGAGAAGGATCTGGGTGTACTTGAAGATCATAGACTAAATAACATCTTTAGGGCAACAATCAGTGGCAACGACCAGCCGATGAACGAGCAAATGCTCATTCATCAGCTGAGCTGCTCCTTTATGCAGAATTAAAAATCATCGTTGTGGGCAGCAAATCTCCCTGTGTAATCAGGGAGATGTGCTGAAGACATGATGAAAATGTATGGGGACGAGCAATTGGAGTAACGAATGCTCGTCCCTGTACATATCCAATAATTGCTCCGTGTGATAGATGCAAACAAGTGCCGATCAACGAGCTGTCTAGTTGATCGGCGCTCGTTTACACGGCCCATGTTGGGCTGTGTAATAGACATTAAGGCCAGCAAGATATTGTAGTGTATTAATAGAGGCATGGACTCGTGGGACAGGGATATAATATTACAACTTTACAAGGCCTTAGTGCGGCCTCATCTAGAATATGCAGTTCAGTTCTGAGCTCATGTAGCGACCACGGCCACGGACCATCGGGATTACTCACACCCCGACGGCCGCAGCCATGGATCTGTGAGCACTGGCCCACATCTCCTCCCCAGGAGACGCCAGTGCTCACTTCTGCTCCATTCTGCTGGGTCCTGAGGGGTGCACGGGCACGCACCTGCCCGGCCTTAAAGGGTCAGTGCGCACACATGAAAATAATCATCAATTAACCCATGATCACCCTGGACTATAAAAATGTCTCTGCCCTTTCACTCATTGCCTGAACGTTCTTGTGTTTACCCGTGTTAGTCTTGCAAATGGTCCCTCAGTGTTATCCTGTTCCCAGTGTTCCCGTACCTGCTACCTGTATCCTGTGCTACCGTTGTTTCTGTGCCTTAGAAAGTTGGAGTCGTGTTGTGCCATCGCCACGCCTGCTGTGTTACACCCCGCCTGGTGTCTGCTGCCAAGGTCCCATCTGAGCCTAGCTGTTACTACTGTCTGAACTGCTACAGATACCCTTGTGCTTGGACTATATAGACATTGACTTGGTACACTGTGTGGCCAGCTGCTATCCCGCTACGGCGGTACGGCCCTTTGGGTCCACATACCCACAGATCGTGACATCTCAATTTCATAAAAAGGATGCCCTGGAGTTGGAAATAAGGTACATTGGGAATCTTATTTAAGAGGAGGGATTAAAAGAATTACATTTATTTAGCCTTGTAAAGAGGCGACTAAGGGGGGGGGGACGGGACATGATTAACTTCTATAAATAAATGAATTGCCCATACAAGAAATATGGTGAAATCCTGTTCCATGTAAAATCCTCTCTCAAAAAAAAGGGGCACTTCCTCCGTCTGAAGAAATAGAAGGTTCAAAATCCAGAGGCGACAAGCCTTCTTCACCATAAGAACTGTGAATCTGTGGAATAGCCAACCTTAGGTGATGGTTACAGCAGCAACAGTAGATGGTTTAAAAAATGCATAGATAATATCTTAGAACAAAATAATATCAGCGACTATGTCAATGTATAGAATTCTTGTTTGAATGTTGATCCAGTCGGATCACCACTTTTTGGGCAGATTGCTTATTACCTTATGGGTTGTTTACCTTCCTCTGGATCAATATGGGTGAAGCAAAGATCTAAAGTTTACCCATATTACTTCCCTTAATCCATCTCCCCTCCTATCCCTTGGTTGAACCTGATGGACATATGTTTGTTTTTTTTCAACCTCAATAACAATGTAACTTGTAACTATGTAACCTTTTCTATGTAACCTCTTTAATGCCTTGGTGCCCACTCCACTCTCAGTCCACCTCTATCTTTAGAGAACTTTAAAATGGTGCTTAAAGGTCAACACACTCTTTAGACCCCTATACTATACTGTGATCGTTCTGATCTAATGTGTAGAATATAATAGATAAATTCAATGCCATAAGAATTACCATTCAGGTGTTTTACCTGTATGCACATTTATATAATCACACAGTACATTGTTCATAGAAATCCTCTGCCATAGGCGTTCTGAAGCACCAGCTGATAAGAATGTTTTGGATTGTGGTTCAAACAAATGTGATGTGTAAAGCCATTCTTTTTTATGGATCATCCTCTGATTAAGGTTTTATCTATAATTGCTTTTTTTTTATAACAGACAATCTGCCAGACCTGGTAAATACCACTTTCTTAGTTTCTTTCAATAGACCAGAATCGATAGTGTCTGTGAAACTTATGACCCGCTGCATACTGATATCTATCATTGCCAGAGTATAAGCGATACCAAGTCAGATTTTTAATCAGCTATTACTTGTAATGGCTAACGCTCAAAAAAAAAAATCAATGTAGTAATAAATTAATTATCTAAAAGGACTAAAAAGACCATTTAAACAGTATGGCCTTTATGTTACAGTCAAACTAACATATTTAGTACGGGGTACTATACTGGGGCAACTAAAATGTATAGTGTTATTAAAATTTGATCAGAAGAGATGCAGTAATGTATGTCCCTTTCAATGATAATCTTACTGACAGAAGCCATTTGACTAAACAAATTACATTTGACTAAACAAATAATAGTATTGTTAAGAAGAAGACCACAACAATCTGTTTTATATACTGTGGATCCCAAGAGGAGACCCTGTCTGCAGGTATACAACTGGTATGAGTTAATACATTATGTGCAGAACAACTAGTGGTGTATATATATAATGTATAATAAATTCAAGGTTAAAAACCCATCTGATAGATAATACTCAATACACATCCCAATCAAAAGTCTTAGAAAATACAATTCACAATGAGGAATCAGAGCACATTGCACATCCCCTATATGTACAGCTAATCATATGCAGTGATATATACTTCGGGGCTTTACATTTGTCCCATAAGATGGGAAATCTGACATTTGCCTCATAATACAGTGTGAACAGAGCCTAAATTCTAGGGCACAGTACATACAGAGGGATAACATATAAACAAATTATAAAAATAAGCAAGTAAAATAAACAAATGCTTACTGAGTGACAGACCGGTAAGAAGGAGAAAAGACCCTGCCTATGATGAGAGAAGGGAGGACGAGGCACAAGGGTAGAAGGTAAAAGTAGAAACGACCTATCTAGTTGTGTTGTTTAGACAGGGTTTCCCTCTTTTATTCCTCCTGCAAATATATGAATAAATTGAAACTGGTTGTTACCATTCCCCTTGTCAACAGTCTGGCTCTGTCAGCAGTTATTAGACATTGCGAGACTGAGGAGGGACACACCTCACTGACAAGCGGAATAATAACACCCAGTTGTCAATATATTCTTACATTTCCAAGAGGAATAATAGAGGAATGGAACAAAAGATGCTTCAGAATTGTTACTTCATGTCTAAAGCAAGTATTTACTAAAACTGACATGTCAGGTGAGCTGACTGGTCCTTTACTTTTTCTAGTAATGTGTGTCAAATGAAATGTAACAGTACCATAGTTTGTACTACAGTAAAACAGTGGTTCAGAAATACAATAAATTATTATAAAATTAAACTTGTGGTGTCATGACTGATCAAACGAACCAGAATATGGAAATGGCTAAACACTGATGTCATTTTGGTCAGTCATTGTTCTGTTCATTATTTTGAAGGTAATAAGTTTAACTATTTTCAATTAGTATCAGGTCGCAATATTTCACAAGAAAACACTGCAATGTGATTATAAGTAGATTCTAATAATACATCGGCAGCTTACACTGCCACGTCTTGGTATTAATGGAAAAAGGACAAGCAAACACTGATCAGATCTCCATCCTAGTAATAAATATATCTCTGCAATAGAATGGAAACTTATTAAGAAGCATCTAGTCTTCCAGGGTTGTAGAGTCTAGCTCCTGAGTGCCATATGATATGGTCCATGCTTGCTCAATAGCCTATATACTACTGCCATACAGTGCTATAGTGCCAACATGGTATAGAGAAGCAAATGCTTGTTTTATAGTCTACAACACTTGCAAAAAGAAGGCACACAAACACATAAAATAAAGGCATTATTTCTCTGAAAATCATTTAGGCATCTATTAACAAAAAAAACAAATAGCAAAGGACTTTGTATGCAACTATAATAGTGGAGTGGCCCTAAAGCTGTTGCATTATCTTAAAAGGTTTGTCCCATCTAGACAACCCCTTTATATATATTTTATTAGGGGTCCCCCGCTCTGCAGCGTAGTCTATGAGCCAGAGAAGAAAGCCACTGTGAAGAGCGCCTCTTGCGCTGGCGTACCCAACCTGTCCATTTATTACATGGCTTCCAATTCAGTGGAATACGCGCCATGTAATACTACATTTCTGATCAGCTGCATTGATCAGTTATCACCGCAGGTTGGAGAAGCTGGACCTGCGGCTATTAGTTGAGCGGCAGAGCAGCTTTGTTTTTCAAACAGGTTAACCAGATGGATCAACCCCTTTAAGTGAATACGATTTTGTGGTTTACAAAAGAAACCGATAAATCCCAAACACAGCTCTGCTATGTCTGTTCATTTATTTAAGTTATAAGTTTAGCAATCCTTGCATTATAACAAGTTCCTATTATTAGCAGCTATAAAGCGTGTTGTAAATACTCAATATTTAACAATGATATAAAGGTCTTTTGCTGATTTTCTATAACCGGGCAGGGTTTGTTTTTTTGTCGAACACAAACTGATTGAAAATGAGTCATTAGAATTCCGTCAATGCCGATATATTTAACTTTGGGTTTTTGTGCATTTTGGATTTCCAGGTGTTGTTTTGACAAATCTGAAAATGAAACTAATCAAACAAACTTATATGCCATCACTTCACGTATCCCAAAGCTATAAATAGAAAACCATAAATTACAATGGAATTATATTGCCCTTTTCAAAATGCACTGTGTCTGTCTCGTTGTAAACACTTTGCCACAGAAAGTTCACTACCTCAGGGAATTCAATGAGGCAGAAAGATAATTTTTATTCACATTTATTCTGGCTACATATTATTTCCATTTTTTAACACTAATCATACAGCAAAAAACAAGAAGGTGTGTGTGTGTGTCTGTCTGTATATACATCTATATGTATATATATATATATATATATATATATATATATATATATATATATTTATTTATTTATTTATACTTGTACACATGACATATATATACACTTATACACATACTTATAAAATGGGGTATGTTTATTCTAGTTTTATTCCATTATACATATCATTTAATGTTGTCTACATGGCAGAATTTTTAACGGAGGAATCCAATGATAATAATCATAGTTAACATTATTCACTGTACCAGAATAATTTTTTTTGCAAAGATCTGGATCAGTCTCTCACTGACCCGATTGTATTTTATTTGACATTAGCTCTATCTGACTCTGCTGGACAGCAAAAGGTTTCATCTTCAGGAGGTCGCTTTAACCAAGACAAGCTTTTTCATTCGAAGCTCTTGGCATATGTAGAGTGGACAGTTAAAGAAGCTGCTTAGTCACTGCCCGAGCAGAAGGGACCCTGGGAACATTAGTCCCTCATCACATGCCCTAGTTAGGACTAATGGATATCATGGAGTGTAGTCTCTGCTCAAGAGAAATTTTTAGCACATTGAGAATGCACAGAGGACACGGAGCGTCTGTGGAAAATTTAGTCAGCCGGCAGTCATGTTGGCAGATGCTGTATATCTCCCCAAAGATCATAGAAGCATCGAGATTTGCTGGGAAGCACTAGATGCCAAAGAAAGAGAGTAATCCAACAGCAGCGGCAGCAACAGGTAATGCATTGTATGAGAGGGTGTTTGTCACAATTTTATTCCATCATGGAAAATTCCTTCAAGTGTCACAAGTAGAAATGTCCAAATCATTAAATCATCGCTCAAACTCTAAAAACTTCTACACATCGTGTAATGTTAAGGCATGTAATGCTTTAAAAATACAGTTTGCTTTAAAGATTAATTGGCCAAAAGTACAACATAACCATATGAACCTTTGTATTCTTTAGAAAACTTGTCATCTTTAGAAAACAAACAGAAGTTGAATTATACTTGAATTAGAATCAGTAGGCTACACTTACAGTGACAGTAAAGGTTCACGAGTGTAACAAATAGCTGTTAGGGCCTGTTCATATGAGGGTATGTGCACACACACTAATTACGTCCGTAATTGACGGACATATTTCGGCCGCAAGTAGTGGACCGAACACAGTGCAGGGAGCCGGGCTCCTAGCATCATACTTATGTACGATGCTAGGAGTCTCTGCCTCGCTGCAGGACAACTGTCCCGTACTGTAATCATGTTTACAGTACGGGACAGTTGTCCTGCAGTGAGGCAGGGACTCTTAGCGTCGTACATAAGTATGATGCTAGGAGCCCGGCTCCCTGCAGTGTGTTCGGTCCGGGACTTGCGGCCGAAATACGTCCGTCAATTACGGACGTAATTAGTGTGTGTGCACATACCCTTAGAGTCGTGCTTCTGTTAATGGGTTCTGTTTGACCTTTGCGTTCATCTGACGGAAAGGTTGAGCGGAACACATGAACGGAAACCTGACGCTGATGTGAACAGGCCCTTAGACTGGTCTCAATTTTTCTTGGTCTAGGTTCATACAACTCAATTTTCTCACTACTGTAAGGTTTCTTGTTGTTGCTTTATTCTTTCAAATTATTGTCGTGTTGTCTTATTTTCTTACTTAAACATCTGTCAGTGGTGAATTGGACTTCCAACATTCACTTAGATTCTTCCAACCTTCACCTAGACCAGTTTCACCCAAGCGTAATATGGGAGCATTTCTGCCCAGCTTGACCGTGGGTCTGATGACCTGAACTGACAGCATCATAGGTCTCTAGAAATAGCCGCTGACATCTATGCGAGCATGCTTCCGTGGAGTACAGCAGAATACCTGCTGCTGAACTAAATATCGCTGGCATCCCGGCCAGAGTGACCAAGCTACAGACCCCTGATGATGAGTATTGAAACGCGTTGGGTCGGTTGTGAATAGGAATTTTTTAGCATTGGGAACACTAGCATTGTTTGTATACCTCAACACTAGGAGCTTCCGGTGCGGTTATCACGGACTCTAGTGTGAATTAGGGTCAAGACTATTGTTATGCCCATTTTTCAAATGCTGATTCCGTATTGATATTCTTGTTGAACACTGAGCTATAGGAGGTTCACAATTGAATTAGAACTCAGTGTTTATTATTTAATACGTTTTTATACACACGGTGGGGCTTTTTCACAGTGGTGATTGTACCCCTGTTTTTAGAGAGTTATAAATAAATGTTATATTTTACTCATATATCACACCAGTGAAGTCTCTAGAAATAGCGCCACTCTTGTCTTTAGGCTGTGTCTGATATTATAGCTTAATCCCATTCACTTGAATAGGGATGACGTGCAAGATCAGACATAGCCCATTGACAAGAGTGGGGCACCATAGAGACATTGTTGCCTATGAGTCGAGGTAAAATCAAGCTTTTTACTGAAAATCATGGGTGACAAAGCAGAGCATTAGCCTACCGATTATACTAAAATTGTATTAAAAATATAATATAGTATAAAAAAGCTAGTTCCACATAGATAACAAATACACAGATGTATTCACCTAGTAAATGTACATCAGCATGCCACAAAAATAAGAATCATGAATTCCAGTGAAGGACATACCGCATATGCAGTTGCACATCCACCTAGATAGAAAGGGAATCTGCTTTGGAAGTTATGGTACCTCATGCGGTCAGTTGAGCAAACTAGCCCCCATGCGCCTGCTTCCTGTATCCAGCATCGGCTAAGGACCAACTGTCAGAATTTTAGATGTCATTTGACAAATGTCGTTTTAAAAAGCATTTTCACCCCAAACTTAAAATTTGTCCTATATGGTAAATCAGAATAATTTCATAGTCCTAGCTTGTTCATTATATATTTTTTTACTCTAAAAATATTGTCATTTTTCATTGCAGCTGCCGACTGCATTAGCCCCCATATTGATTGTATCGGTACTATATTGGAGAGTTATACCGCACTTGGCATCCACCTTTCACAGTACTTAGTATAGGCTCTAACGTCTGATTTACTCATATATATGGCTATTTTTATATTTCAGGTGAAAATCTTGTTCTTTAAGCTTAGGCCTGAAGAGCCTATGAAATATTTAAAAGAAACTTATTTACAGAACTCGAAGAATCCAAGAAAACTATTTTAAACCAAACTCTGGGGTTGCTGTAAAATTTCCTTATGTCATCTATTTTTTTCCAGCATAGACTGTGGGAAAGCACTCTGAACCACTTTTTTGGATGTGAAAGAAAATAGATGACAAATTGTGTTTTGAAAGACAGTGTGTACTGGATAGCTTCCCTCCATGTGATTAGGAGAATGTGAAACCTACACTCATTCTGTTACATGGAGAATTAGGATATTGAACACTTTCCATTCTAGATCTAAGAAAGCAAATCTACTAACTCCAAACTCCACATTTATTTTTTCTAAAAACAAGAAACCAATATGGAATCATTTAGTTGAACTAACAAATAGCTGTTCCCCACACAATGTATAGGAAAATTATATACTAGGTCCATACAGACTCAATAGAAACAAGTAATATCTATGAGATACTTCTGAATTCTACAACATGTAAACATTTGTGCTTCAGCAACGTGCATTTTATGGGAAGACATTTCAAAAATACGGAATAAGCACACAAAAAACCTACTTTCTGCAATGTCAAGTTTTACCACTAATGGATTTAGATTCTGCAATGGTCTTTGACTCCAGAGATTGGTGTATAATAGGTTTGGGGTGTCATTATCTGTTCCTGTCACTCAGTGAGGGAAAGAACTGTTATCGGGTAACTCTCAGTTCTGTAGCACTTTTGGAGAGTGGAACATGAAGACTAAGGAACTGACATTGCAAAATAGATCACTAAGACTGGATATGAGATTATAAATCACACTGAATATTGATCTTAAAATTTTAGTACCAATAAAGCAATTAGAAAAAAAACATGTAGATACAGAATTAGTAGAAGATAAATCGGCCACAGCCATCTTTATTAAAGATTCATTCAATTTAAATTTAGCAGTTCATAACTACAGATTAAACTAATACAACATAGTCCAGCCATAAGCTCGAACTACTTTATAAAAACGATAAAAAGTTCAATTAAACAAATCCAACTATTTTAATTTAATTAGAACATCATAGTCCAGCCATAAACTTAGACTAATCTAAATGGTGAACTACCTGAAATCTTACGCAGTGAGCATTTTACGCCCTCTAATAAAGGGGCCGTGACAATAAATAAAGCAAAATATTATATAAAATATTCCAATAATAGAGATAAAATCAAGTGAGGGAGGGCAGGGAATGTCAATCGAGAAGTCCAGAGGGTTAGGAGATGACAACTCCCGACACCAGGACTGCTCCTTAAATATTTGATCCACAAAATCTGTGGATTTGCAAAATACAATGATCCTTCTGTAACTGGGCTGAGGAAAACTTCTTCCTCAGCAACACACATGGGTCGAAGGTCTTGACCCAATCAGCTGCTTTTGCTAACCTTGGGCAAAATTGCCAACCATATCTTATCTTAGGCGAGCTAGTTTCTATCAAAACAAAATTACCATAAAGAAGAATCCACTTTGGTGATTAAAATACCATGTGGATCCCTCCTTATAGTCTGGGAACCCTCCATTATGAACCAAGGTCACTGCGGAATGTTATTTAATGAGTAACCAGAGACTATACAATTGCTGAACACACATGGCGAAATGCAAATCTCCTGGTATGTTTTGATTAAAAGCAATGTATTTTCCAAAAGGGTAACCATGGGAAGAACATATGATTAGTAGTTCACCAGGAACAATACACTTGCCTAATGGGTCTCAGAGATAAGACACTCCATTGGGTCAAAAGAAAGGACACCTGTCTACTGATTCATCAAGAACTGGACATTAACAGTGTTAATGCTGTGAGTGGAGTTTAAAGGGGTGTTCCAGCCAGTAAAAATGTAGGGCCTATCCTCAGAATAAGCCATCAATAGCTGATGAGTCTGGGTACGACTCCCGGGACCCACGCCGATCAGCTATTTTGAAGGGAGTGCAGCAATTTTATGAGCACTGCATCCCCTTCATTTCTACTTGCTCACTGTGAAACTTAGACACACATTTAGCAGTGATCTGATCAGCGAGCGTCCCGGGAGTAGGACCCCGACCCATCAGCTATTAATGGCTTATCCTGAGGATAGGCCATCAATTTTTACTGGCTGGAAAATCCCTTTAAGATATTTTAATGGAATTTAGAAATAAGAAATTATAATATTATAGTGTCACCATCCAATGTGTTATATTTCATTACTTACGATGTTCAGATTTGTTTTACTATGTATTCCGAAGGGAAACTGTTTTGTTTAAGCAACATTATGCACAAATTCTTGCAGTGTTCTTAGTCACAGATAGTTTGTTAATTAGAATTTGTCATGAATCAGAATTAATGCTCTGACACAACTTTGACTAATCTTCAAATGTCTAAAGACTTGCTGGAGAATGGCAGATGTTCTGACAGTGTATTTTCACTCCATTGATTTGTTGTCTTGTGAATAAACAAAGCCTTTATAAGTCTTCACTGTTCTAAAATCCAAAGATCACACAGTGTTTGTTTAAATTAAATTTTCCATTTTTTTTCATCCATATAGACTTTACAGGCTGTCAACTTTTTGTCACATAACAGTCCTCCCGTGTTCAAATCAAGCATCATTCTCAGATCTTAGGTCGGTCAAGGCATCCATGTTTATACAGTAATATACACGAAAAGCACAATATAGCACTGTAAACCTAAATACAGGGACTAGTATTGCATCCTGTATCACTTGGGTCAGGGGTATGAATCTGACCAGATCAACATCTAAGCTCACATCCCCTTTCTGCTTTATTCTTTTCTTCATGGTGCCCTAGTTTCATCCGGCACTCGAGAAACGTGCTTTGGTCAATTGCATTCCTATGACATTCGCCTTAGAGACTGTGCCAGTATTTGTAAAAGGGAAAATGGGATTGCACTGTAGAATGTGAGTGCACTACCTATACAGCGCTGTGTTATATGTGGGTGCTTTATACTAATTGGTAATGAATAATAAACTAAATACAAACAAGAATATACTGCGGTGACAATATTGTGAACATTTACTCTTCTATATTTTAGTAGTAAAGTAGTAGTATGTATGTACGATTTTACCTTCTCATTATTACAATAGAATTCTGCTACTGTTAGGCCTCATGCACACGACCGTAGCCATGTGCACAGCTATGATTTTCGGGTCGGCCGGCAGTGGACTGTCAGCCTCAAGCCGCCCGCAAATCGCGGGCTGTGCACATGGCCACGGCCATTATTTTCAATGAGCCCGGACCGCAGAACACTGCCGTAATAAGACTTGCCCATTCTTTCTGCGGTCCAGGCTCTCGGGCCATGCACGGACCGTGAAAACCACGGTCGTGTGCATGGCCCCATAGAAATGAATGGGGCTGCAATTCTCCTGTGGATTTTCGGGGGAATTGCAGCCGCAAAAGCACGTTTGTGTGCATGAGGCCTTAGGCTTTTTTGGGATTCAATTACTCATTGTTTCATACCTTGCTATGATGAGAACCAATAAGCTTGAAACAGTTGATTATAGCTGTACATATGTGATTGTATAAGGCTAATGCTTGAATCTGCGTATAATAGAAATATGGGGCAACTACATGAGAAAATGTAGTGTCTGAAACATATTTTCAGTTGTGTTCATAGAAGAGAGGGGACCCCAAAGCACAAAGGAAAATGGGCCATCCTTTATGTTTTTGAGTTTTTTCCACCCAGGACAGAAGGACCAATATTTTCCCCTCCCCTTACACCCGTTCCTTGACCATTAGGCCAACTCCCAATCCCTTGTTTGTCAACAATGCAGTTTCTCACCCATTACTCAATAGCAAAGGTGAAGGGTCCAACTTGGTATGGGCCCTCTTTCTCCAAAGGCCCCATAGCAGCGGTATGGTTTGTCTCTAGAGTAAATATGTCATTGCATATGTCGTGTTTAAGTGTTACTCCATTCCCTTCAAATAGTGAGAGTTACAACTATTTTCTTCTTTGGTATAAGGCAGACATGGCCAAGCAGTCACATTGGCATGTGACATGTATCACCTGATGGCAGTATGATATATGAAAAATATATAAGCATCACTATATAGACACTGCTTAGTCGTATTACTATTTTGGATAATCAGTGATGTATAACTTGCTGTCCTAATATATTCAGGCCCTCTATCATAACATGTTCATTATTAAGTACAAATTACCAATCAGTTCCGATTGCCATTGGGAATCAACGCAGTAAAAATACTTTATACGACTCTTGAAAAGGTAGAGTGAAAATGAAAGGAGGTATTTTTATCATACAAATTCAAGATGCAATGATGATGAATGGAATACATTGGATTCTCCTAGACAAAAGAGTAAAGAGGCCTCAACTGAGTTGCATAATATACAGCCATGTCTCTAAAGCTTTACTGGGAATAGCAGTTACTCTATTAGGAAATAATTTATTGCAACAAATATTGGTTCATTTGAAGCCTCATTTCACTTAGTGGTCTCAAATGCTTACAGGTAACTCTAATGGCCTTTATCCTACTCTGCTAACAGCTGATTAGAGGGATTTTCTTCTATTGAATCAATACTTATTTAAAGACATACTGTGAAATTGTGTATTTTTAGATTGCACTCTGTGATCTGTGATGATATCAGAATAGTATGTGGGTATTTATAGGCTGCACTCTATTGTGATGATGTGTGTTATATAGGGATGAGCTCCATTTTGATGGTGTTTGCATGTGTGTGTGTGTGTGTGTGCGTGCGTGCGTGCGTGCGTGCGTGCGTGCGTGCGTGCGTGTGTGTGTGTGTGTGCGTGTGTGTGTGTGGTAATATTCATTAGCTGCACTTAAATAATTTCACAAAAGTGTGTGTCTGTTATGAAATGGTTACAATAGTGTGTGTACGTGTGCATGTGTTTGTATGTGGTGCTGTATTTTGTCATTACAGTGTGTGTTTGGGTATTTATAGACTGTTATCTATTGTGATTAGTGTTCCCTCTAAGCTGTGTACTCTGGATAGCAAACAGTTAAAACAACATATTAATGGGTATCAATGAACCAAATAACAGTTTGACTTGTCTGCAGGATTTGGGGTTTTTAACTCTTTCACTGTGCCCATTTATTTATAATAGTGTGTGTTATATGTCATTTTTATAGACTGATCTACTTTAATGATGCCCCATTAGCGTGTCTAATGTCATTGTCTGCCTTCTATTGTGATATTACAATATTTTCTAAATAAATATGCTGGGTTTTATTGCTATTATGTCAAAATAGTGTGTGTGTGTATGTATATATATATATATATATATATATATATATATAGGCTTTGCTTTATGATGATGATGTAACAAAAGGGTGTGTTTTTCCTTACAATCTCCACTGTATTCTGATTATGTCACAATGTGTGTGTCTGTGTGTGTAAAATCAAAATCCACACAGTACCATCAAAACATTTATTACTGAATAAATTTCATTTACATTATTTGGCACAAGATTTGTTTTACACGAGAAGTCGCTTTTACGCTCAAAAAGTTAAAATTATTTTTAATAAAAACTAATTATAAACGTGCACAAAACACACTGATTGACCTTTTATTAAAAGAAAAATCACTTTGAAAGGTTTACATAGCCTTTAATATTATTGTTAGACCATTTGGTGTGAACTATGTTTGCTGATCATGATTGATGATTTATGGTACCAATATATTTTATAACATCAGATAGTGATACCTTTGCAGTTTGGCTACAGTTTCTGTACTGCTGTTGATTCTTCTACATGGTTTAGTGTCTTTTTTAAACATTATATTAATTGTTAAATAAAGATTATCCACATTATATGAATTTTTTAAAGAAAGATTATCTATTTTTTTGTCCAATATATATCGATTCTTGATGTTCTTTTATCTGCAGAGCCTTTGTAGAAGTTATATTAAAGTTTATAGCCTCAAGGTTATTGTTCTTGGTCTAGTAGGTCAATACTTATAAATAGATGCACTATTATATATTTAAAACTTGCATAATAGAAAAAGCCATAAATCACGCATATGATGTCCATGAAAAGTTCATTATATCATGTTTCAGTAATAAATGTTTAGGTATTAAAGGAGTTGTCAAGTTTGGAAACCCATTATCATATACCCTATTAGGGAATTCTGAGATAATAGAGGGGAGAGCAGTTACAAAAAGTGTCTCTCACTATGGTGTAATTCTTAACTTCCCCTATGGTGGCGCTGCAGGGAAATTGAACAATTGCTGCCAGGCTTCCCCATGCATTGCAGCTAGTCACTGGGGGTCCATGCAAGGGGATACATTGTGATCAGACTATTATCAAGATGCAAAGGTGGGCTGGGGACCAGTACTACTGACTACGCTAAAGTTGTTTTGAGGGCGCAATTATCACCAAGGCTTAGACACTGATCGGAGTGCCATTTTCACGTAACCAAGTGGTGATGCAGGCCAAGAGGTCATGCCCAGCAGAATATTTGATGGTGTGGAAGAATGGCAGGCGGACATGCAGTTCAAATGTAGCAATTTAAACAATTTAAACACTTTTAGTCAATGCAAGCCTAATGGTTTCAAATACATACACAAATCAACAAGCTTACGATTACAGTTTCTCACACAGAAGTAAAAACGTAAAAGTTGCAGACTTATATTCAATGCATGTAGCACTTAGCATATTGCTTGTGGTTATTCACTTAGGCACAATATGCTTGCTGGTTTCCACAATGGGCACAATTCTTAGTTACAATTATGGGCGGTGGTGGCTTCCCCCGGTCAATAACAGGTACCTCCTTCAATTACCACAGTCCTACACCCAGCCACAGTTTGCCCCAAGAGCACTTACATTGTAAACTCCATTTGGCCTTGCCTCCTAAACATGCAAGTGCGGCATACCTATGATTTCATGTTCCATTAACTGCAGAGTTAACTTCAAGCGACCTGCCACCTTAGTAATGACGTCCGGGGCCTCACCTCCCCACCGCTAAGGGAGCACCACCACAGACTGCCAACCACAGCATCTTCATTAGGACACTGACTTGAGGACCTGCACATCCTGGTCATGTGACCACAGGTCCTATCTACATAAAACACAACAGCACAATATCAAATACTAATGTATTTTGGCCACTAGGAAGCAGAAATGCACTAAAATTACATAGAACTGCAGCTAAGACCAACATTTACAGACGCATGCTTAGTCTTTAACTTGCTAAAAAATACAGACACATTCACATTTGGTGCCCTGGACACACCTTACAAATGGACAAATAGACCCTTCTTACAAGTGGGATTATCCAAAGTGGAAAAAACTGTTTAAGTATAAAAAGATAACACTGAAAAACACTGCACCAACAGAGCGATACAGAAGAATAGTCATGCATTTTTAACTATAGTAATTTACATTAATGTCAATAAGAGGTGTCTGGATAATGCCACATCTCCCCTGAAAACAAGTATTAACTGGTTCATGACATCTGTGGGGTTTCCCTCTTTGCTGGATCCGCAATTACAAACCCTTCTGAGATGTTTGATGGACGTGTCAGAAGACACCATATTTAGTCTAGCCCTACTTCTTATATGTCTCAGTATTGGGATTGCTGAGAAACTGTGTAAAGCTATAGATCAATGAATATGGGGCCCCTTCCTCTATATACCCCCTGAGAAAAATAACCTGGCACCATCTAAAACCACAGAAATCTTGTTCAACATTTAATTGAATACATGAAGCAGCGATTGCTCAGAATATACACAGGCTAATGTTATCTGATAAAAATTCTAATGTATAAAAAGTCAATAGTTTTCTGGAAAGCTTCTGAAAAAGAACATAAATCACTCTTAGTAAGTCATGCTTTTAATGCTTACTTGCTATGTGATTAACACACAGTCTACTTTGTTAATTGAAATGAGAGTTTTTATTCATCCACAAAGCAATTACAAAGCAACTAAATGAAATGCATTTTCTCAACTCTGGGTGCAATTTATCAATATTTAGCAGTGTGCTGGTAAATTTACGCAAACTAGCTATTCAACCGGCCATAACAAGACTGTGCTGACGGCAATATAAAATGTTAATTCCAAGCCAGTGTAGCTGCTGCAGTTTAATTAGTGTGTATGATATAGTGTTTTTTTTTAGAAATGTTTTCAAATGCCAAGGATTATGTCCCTATAATTTTCACGGGTTTTGTAAAAGCTTTGAGTTTCTGCATTTTAACCTAAGGGAATAAAAGGCAATAATAATAAGGAAGGAAATAAAATATAATCATGGGAGAAGCTAAAAAGACAAACTGCCTAATATTCAAAATAAAACAGAGATTTTTTTAGGAAAACACCTGTTCCCTTAAGGTCACTATGACAACCTTTCTAGCTTCTGCGTGTTTCTTCTTTTACCTTGAGCCTATCTCTCTTTTCTGTCCTTCTGCCAATCAGCTGTGGTGTTGTATTTATACCTGTCCCTTCCCTCCTATCTTTGCTTCTGAATTTTGCTATCTTCTAGTTTGTGATCAAGCTCCTGACTGCTCCTGTATTTCTGTTTTCTGGACCTCGTGTATACGGACCTTGGCTTGTCTCTCGTTAACCCTCTGCTTACCGATTCTGATTATCCGCTCCCGGCTGGTTTTGACCGTGGCTTGTCTGATTACCTCTACTTAGTTTCTAGACTTTCAGTTAACCTATTGGCTGTCTAGTTTTTAGCTTAGGTTTGCCTGCATTGCACCTCTTATAGAAAACTACACTCTGTTAAGACAAAGTCCATCCCACCTTGCGGTCGGCTCTGGCGAACACCTTAGAGTCACCTTAGATACTGTCGATCAGAATGGTTACGGATTTGAGGATACGGGTTTACGTGCACACTCTCTCCCGGAAAACTCCAGCAGCCTTGAGGTATCGCCCCATTTGCATTTCCATAACAGATTTATAGGTGTATACAAGTTATGTGTATGTTATGTGAGGACAAGCAATTGTTGTAGGTTGGCAACGGGACTGAATTGGTCCTTTAGTAGAACTACTGATAGAAGTCTCCTGCATGCAATTTAAAAAATCTATTACATAGTTATATATGAGTCTCTTCTGTTGTAATTAACTCCTTAAAGGGGTGGTCTGGTTCAGAAAACCGGTTTTCTAATGCTCTATTCGGGCTTTATGAGTTAATAGAAGTGGGTCCTTATTCAGGACCAATGGCTAATAAGCCAGAGCAGAAAACGGCTACAGGAGAAAAAAGTTTAGCTTGGGAGGACCCAGCACACCCATGAATTCACACACAGCCCATTGATTTCAATGAGATCTGTGTAAAGATTAATTTCTCCTGTGGTGGCGCTACAGTCAAATTGAACACTTGCTGCCAGGTTCCTCCACAGACTACAGCTGCATGCTCAGGATCCCAGCAGTGGTGGTGATTTGGGGGGGGGGGGGTTTCAAACAAAAAGGGAATGTTCATATATCAGAATTGTTCCCTGTACAAATTTGTATTTCTAATAACAATTCAAAACAAACTAACACTGGAGTAGCAGACAGTTCATAGCAAGACATCCCATCTATTTATTTCTCTTGACATAAGACTAATGATCAAAAATAAATCAAAAAGACATTGTGCCACAGGCAGAAAAAGCCCATACGCAGTATGTTACTCATTCAATCTATTGGGGACCCCATTTTGTCATTCTAGTAATTAACCTTAGCGGTTTCAGGGAATATCAGTTTGCTTTGCCTTTGAAGCATTACAATCTATGGCTTTTCCAAAAAAGTTTGTCAAAATCTCAGATGAGAGTAAAAAGGGCAAATAAAATCAAGTTGTTTTTTTTTGGAACTTTATTGTGGTAGAAAAAGAACAATCCTTTTTTATTTTAAGAATGTATTTCTACATCTACAGGCCCAGTGTGTCTACAGCATCCACTATGTTTCAACCTCAAATACGAGATAAGTGAAGAAAAAGACGACTTACTAAAAAGGTTTCTTGTTTCTGAATACTTTCTACTTGTTTCCCACATAGTACTTTAGACTTTTTGCACCTGTTGTCTATTTTAACTGGTTTACTTCCTATTTATTCATCATCAATATTTAGATTTTAAGCTTTGCATACTGATGTTCAAGTATTCTGTAGCCAGAACATATATCAATACAATAATGAGGACAGAAGCAGTGCCACGATGTAAAGAACTCAATGCATATGGCAGATCATAGACAAACAGTAAAAGGACACTGCCGCAAAACTGAGAAATAATGTGGGGATACTGACAAACTCACATGGACAATTTCCAATAATTTTTACACAATACAACCAACTTCTCTGTATTTCCAAAATCCTAAATTATCACCTATCCACAGGATAGATCATTTATGATCACTGGGGATTCCACCACTGGGACCCCAACCAATCGTGTGAATGGGGGTCCCAAACCCCTGGATCCACCTTACTATTTTACCACAGTAAGGAAGACATTGAATGGAGCTCCATTCAAGCTCCTCCTCACTGCAGGGGTTGCAGTGCGGCTTCAGGACCCCTGTTCTCCCGATCCCAGCGGTGGGACCCCCGGCGATCAGAAAATGATCACCTATCCTATGGGTAGATGAATAATTTATAATTTTGGGAATACCCCTTTAAATGAACACTCTGGACAAAAAACGTTAACACTGTGTTATGCCTAGTACAGGGCCTGGGCACGGGGCATGACACAAAAGGACACAAAAAAAAAAATCCCTGTGTTAAGCCCCCCCCCATGCACTAGGCATAACACAATGCATTGGTTTTGCTCAGAGTGTAACTTAAATAATATGTAAAAAAAATTGATATCTTAAAGAATGCAACATCAAGAAGCACTTACGTTCAACTTTTGATCAGACAGGTCATTGGTGTTGGGTTACACACTGCACAGGAAGAGTAGAGTATTATTGTTTCACAACAATATTCTACACAAACAGGTTACACGGCTATTAATGGCTGACATCACAAACATGTATGACTATCTGAACGGGTAATATCTGAGTTATTGTGCCCCATTCCTCCTGCAGTTTTGTTTTGGTTAAAGAGCAATACAAGATGCTACAAAAGTATTTATATGATGGGACTGGAAAGCTTCATTAAAGTGTGATTGCTGCGATTACACCAAGATTACACATTATCTGCCATTGACTTGAAAGGCAGTTAAAAGGGCAATTGCAGCATTTACCATTTAATGAATTTCACACACAGATGTTTAGAAATTTTTAACTATTTCAGCAGTTCTTTTTGTAGTATCGTTTTCCATCTTCTTAAAAGTGTAGAACTTGTCACATGCCGTGGACGTAACAATCTAGAATCTCTAAAACACAATTATGATTTTATGCACTGATCTCTAGGTATTTGTCCAGTGATCGTTTTTTAACACTACCTGCACTTTTAAACTAAAAAAAAGGTGACCCACTTGAAAGCTACCATGAAGAGCGCCCTCTTCTTTCACCCTTAGTACCAGAACAAGATGGATATTTATAACTAAGCCATTGTTAAGCATGTTATTGGGCACAGAAAAGTCTTCACACTTTATTGCTCAAACTGTAGCCTCAGGTTTGCAACATCCCTTCGGAATTTATATTATTAAAATCAATTGTTGCTTCAGGCAAAAAGAAGCTGATTTACTGGATATTTTTTCCTTTTTTATGTTTTTCTCTTTTTTCTTCATTCTATTAGTAAGCGCCAAAATAAATCTTTTGAGCAAGCATCTTTTCATTTTTACTAATGCCTGTAAATGTTTCCTGGATTCTATAAGATCTTGCTAGCATCTATATTTGCCAGGCTAGCTTCTGAATTCTACATATTTTATCTAGATGGTGGATAGTTGTTAACAGTGTGAGCCTATTCAACATTATGGTTTACACAATATCAAGATCCATGTGGTCCTCCAAGAGAGGGCAGCAAGTGGCCCCTTTGAGCAAATGAATCACTTTCTAACCGTTGCCATGATTCTCTGCAACTCAGACCATGACGTGCAGATTGAATTACTGAATGGTCGCAACGCCATGAATGGTTCATGGTGGAACAAAAATAAATATTCCATTAAATAGACATAGTAAGCCTTATAAATGGAAATACAACCCTATTTCAACAATACCATTTACGTTAGTCAACATGCTGTTCATTTAAGGTTATGCTACATATTGTACATCTCAACAAACATTAGTGATTCTATTATATTGACAATTTACATTTTTTATATAGACTTACCTTCGATATCAAGTTATTATTGTGCAAATCTAGAATATAAGGCTAAGGAAAACATGTTTTCTGCCATAAAATATGAAGCATGTTTACAAAATCCTGATGAATTGAATCTTACTAGGCATGGAAAATACTTCCAGGCTCATAAAGCTGTCAGAAGGCAATGCCATCAAGCAGGTGAATGTTAAGGTTTTTATGATCTTTAGAAAAGCATAGGAG
Source organism: Rhinoderma darwinii (assembly GCF_050947455.1). Taxonomy (NCBI): domain Eukaryota; kingdom Metazoa; phylum Chordata; class Amphibia; order Anura; family Rhinodermatidae; genus Rhinoderma; species Rhinoderma darwinii. The sequence continues at coordinate 194,400,607 of NC_134690.1, read as the reverse complement.
TCTGGATGCTAGAACACTAAACAGCAATTAAAATGTACTTATAGCCAGGATATCTCTTCCCAGCAGGCACACATTTAGGTTTTATCAGGTCATACCTAAGGGAGGTTGATCAAGGCTTGTCTTAAGGGAACCTATATGTGTCTAATTTTTATTAGGAAGGTTAATAGGTCTGTAACATAATAGGTAAAGTATTTCAAATTATTTCACAATAAACTCAGACGTAAAGGTTGTTAATGAGAGTTTACCAGCATAAACTACCATTAGATTCGATGTATAATCAAAGCAAAAAAGGCCCTACAGTAATGGATGTAACTACAGCCATAGAAGCCTAGGCATCTGCTATGGAGTCCTGAGGCTAAGGAGGACCACTCAGATGTCAAAATCCTCTTTGTTGGGAGAAAACTTAGTGGTAGCGTTCTGTTGTCTAGCTCTACTTTGTGGGTTCTCTGTTGAGCAAAAATTATTTTGTAACCGTTAAAGTAATATGAGTTATGAATTACTACAATCCACTTTACTGTCAACAAGGTGGCAGGCCCATTGCTGAGTTTGCTATGGGGCCCTATGAATTCTAGTTACTACTACGCCTATAGTACCAGTTAGGAGGCACAAAAAGTTAGCGTCATTTCTACTTTAGGAGACATGACTCTTTCAATTTCTATGATGTAAAGTTTGCAGAAAAGAGTGTCAATGACTGGGAAGGCTTACATAGCTGAAGAGGAAGGGATTTATACCAGGCTATTCTTAAGATTTAATGAGAAAGATTTTGGGGGGATGTTTAGACAGTAGAATTGCCACTAATAGTTCAGAGTTATTCGAGTAGCTCACAGATGTTGTAAATGCAAAGCCGCCAGTGAGAAGTTATCTTTAGAATTACTTGCATTGGAGCTTAAAAGCATGTACACTATCAAACATTTGCAGACATATTCATAAAGGCCACAGTATAACTAGTCATAGAGTTTGCTTTGGCTTTGCAGCAATTGTAGGGCAAGCACTGACTGTTTTTTTGTTTTTTTAATAGGGCTTTGTAGTATTTTCTGCCATTGGTTTAATAGGAAAAAACTACAATAAAGAAAATCATATCTAAAACGTGCATTTCTATATTTCGATTTCTAGGAACATTAGATGTTCCTAGATAGCATTTTATTTTAAATATGGGCATTTTTTTATATTAGGAAATTATTTAGAAATGAACAGCATCAAAATCTTCATACAGTTTTGATCAAGTCTAACAGTATAACTTTTCTGCAGACGTATTCCTGGTATTTGCTTATTTTTAGCTTTAATGTGTGATATTTCTAGAGACTGGATATATGACTGACATCTTACCATATTACCACAGATTTATCACTGCAGCTTAAAAATATTTACAATTGTACATATTTTATTATAAAAACATTTAAGAAATTATGTACATTAATAATAGAGTAAAATTAGCAAGTTATTTAACACCGTATTTTATTTTTTGAGCAAGATATATAACCCATACGATGAAGATATATAATGTAACTAAAGCAAAACTTTAAACATCAGAAGTAATATTCAGGATTCTGACATGTAGAGCTGGACTTTGAATAGAAATGTCACCAGTCCTTTACGTGTATTTTGATTATAGTCAAGAAAAGTAAAAAAACTGTCGGTCCAGACCTGGGAATACGGATGTAGCCATCTTTATCTTGTCTAGGATAACTTGCTGCAGCGTGATATCACACAACAAAAGCCATTGAAAAGTCAAAGTTAAAGTTCCTTGATGCTGTGTATTTAATGCGTTAAAAGTCAAGATAAAGATGGCTACATCTGTAAATTCAATTTCTGCAAATTATGCTTTTTTTGTTCAATGTATTAAAAATATCAAAATAGAGGTACAGAAAAATGATGGGACCTTTGTAATTCGAATTTGTGACCGACAACAACCACTTAGATAAAGTTTTTCCAATTATCCTTATTTGCAGTTTTTGCTTATTTTTCAATTAGCTTTAATTACATAGAAAGTAGAAAATAATCTCTTGCTGCTTCAAAACTGTCAAGTCAGTCAAGTCCAGCTACTGTTGACGGATCTTACTATGGGTTTATTTTCTTTCAGTTTTTTTAGTTTACTTTAATATCCTGTAGTTCAACTGATTAATACCTGAACATTTAAATAGTCTGAATAGAATAAACTCTATGGTCAGCATTTACAGGGTTTGCTTCTTTACTAAATAATGCAGCAAACCCTATAAAACTATATATTTCTGTGTTCAGAGGCACCACTTTTATCCCCTTACAGATCCTTTCATGGTGTTAAGTAGCTAATCTGAACCAATGTGCAACAACAGGAGTAAACCATTACACGCTCAAAACACTAAATACAGAAATACACTATATGGTCAAAAGTACGTGGACACCTGACCATCACACCTAGATGATCTTGTTGGAAATCCCATCCCAAAACTATGGGTGGCTATTGTGGCTATTAGAGCCTCTATTATTCTGGGAAGGTTTTACACAAGATTTTGTAGTGTGTCTGTGGGAAGTTCTGGCCATACAGCCAAAAGAGCATTTGTCAGGACAGACACTGATGTTGGATGAGAGGGCTTGACTCACAATCAATCGTCTAATTAATCCCAAAGGTGTTTGATGGGGTTGAGGTCAGGGCTCTGAGAAAAGCACCCAAATTCCTACACAACTCGTCAAACCATGTATTTTTCGACCTCGGTTTGTGTGCAGGGGCACGGTCATCTTGAAAAATGAAAGGGCCTTCTCGAAATATTACCCTATATTGGAAATAAGGAGCCTGGCCCAAACCCTATAAAACAGCCTTCAGACCGTTATCCCTCTTCTACCAAAATTTTTTAGTAGGCATTATGCATTCCAGTAGGTAGCGTTATCCTGGCATACGCCAAACCCAGATTCAGCCATCAGACTGCCAAATAGTGAAACGGGATGCATCACTCATAAGAACACATTTCAGCTGCTTAGTCCAGTGTTGCTGACACCTGAACTCAATAACTAGGAGTTACATACTTTTGGCCATAAAGAGTATATTAAAGAATACCTCCGATCAAAGATGAAAACTTGCAAGTGTCCTAGAATCCTCATGTGCTTAACTAAGTGGAGTCTCCATTAATAGACATTTTCTACATAGATCTCTGCCTCCTAGTGTAGAATCAGGGGGTTACTGTATGGTTTCCTGGTCACCAGGATAGACTTTCATTTCTACCCTCTTTCTGCCAGGCACAGTGTGAGTCGCTTCTAATTGTCAGACCCCACAGCTAACTGTGACATCACTGTGTAAAGGGTCCTGGAAGTAAAACTACATAGATTGCAGATTGAGGAATTGCTGGTCCACGTGACGAACATTACTCCAATGAAGATAAAGGTTTGATGTAAGATTTTTACCAAACATTTTATTACATTTCCTGTAAGACATATATTGGTGTTTTCTTGTAATAGTCTTTTAAAAGCTATGTACACATTTGCAAAAAATATTTTTTAATAAAAATTAATGTGTATCAGTGTGATTGGTGTGCTAAAAATTGTTTTTGGATACAGCTGCTTTTCTGTATACACAGCAGCTGTATCCAGTGCTGAGACCTATATACGTCAGGTCAGCGGCACTGACGGGTTTAGTGACAGCGGGTCCTGTGTGTTTCTGACACCCAGGATCGAGCTGTTATTGATCACATCTAAGGTATGAACCTATGATAACAGGTGGATCCTGCGTGTCAGAGACAAAAAAACGTTACATTTTAAATTTGCTATTTAATCAAGAATCAAAGGCAGCGCTTCTCTTTAGATTATATACTGTAGTGCAGCTACCCAGTCTATATTGAATACCGGTTTCTTGTCTAAAACAAACTACCTTGCCTTGTACAACCTTTACAGTACGCAGAGAACAATATCAATATCTTCAAAGTTTCTGAAACAAAAGCCAGAGACGAGGATTAGTTTTCTATCCGAGGCAATGTGCGGCCACAAGACTCAGAACTTGAGCAAAACGATATCTTAATGGGCAACACCTTGTAAGCAAACAGCCAATATTTGACAAGTTTTCCATGTCTGATATCAAACTTATAATTGTTATACAAATATTAAATGATAACTAGGACCCGATCCTAACACCACATTTTCCTCATTCTCTTAAGAATGCTTAAATAGAAGAAGTCATCTTATCTTTACACATTAACACTACACATAAATCTTTTATTTCATATATTCCATTGTAATAATCCCATCCATAGGAAGCAGCAGGTACTTTAGCTTTGAAGGCAAGATTCTCTTTGATCTTAATTTGAATAGATTATGTTTGGTTCTAAAATTGTACATTCATTTCCTGCCTAACAGTTTCACTGGAGAATAAGAATTCTACACGCGCAAAGTGTATAAAAGAATGCAGAACGAGTTAGATTGTTCATGAGAAACCATTTAATAAGCCCTACTGTGGAGAGTGTGAGCGCTAAACATGACAGCGGAGTAACTGCTTTCACTGTGCATGGAGAAAGAGATAAAAAAGGGATAATAAGGCTCTCCTGACATGTCTGTTTTAGTAAATACTTGTGTTCTCCAAGAAATAAGAACTCTGATTTGAGACATTCCTCTGACATTCCTCCTGGAAATGTATGAATAAATTGACAACTGGTCCTGCTTAATTGTTAGTATTCTTTCTCCTTATCAATAGGGTAAGTAGATGCTACAGCTGCACAATGACCACTAGAGGTTACACCCACTGACAAGCATTCAGTGAGATTTAATGCTACCATGATGTGACAATTAGAGCATTCTGATTTATCACTTGGCGCAACGAATTCCCATAGACAACAATGGTACTCCCATTGAGACTGGTGAGATTAATGAGCAAGATTTAATATTTTTTCCTATAACCATTTTTTTTTAAAGTGCATGATAGAAATAAATGCAAAATATAAATCTTACCGTATAACTCAATGGGGGAAATTTATCAACGTTTCTACGCCAGTTTTCTGGCATAGTAAAGTCGCAAAGAGCCCAAAAAGTCTGTCTGAATTTGCGTTATAAATTGAGACCTTTGTCCTTTTTACACCGCCCTTGCCACGTCAGGGAAAAGGGGGCGCAGCTTCACAAAACGGTCGGGGCCACAGCAGCCTTGTCAAATGTATAATTATTTACACCAGAATGTTGGCATAAATTTTGAATAAATCTATGCTAGCTCCTAGCTGGTATGGATTTCACTCTGGGGCGTAGCAAGGTAGATACCTTCCCCTTTTGTTAGTTATGTTATGTTCGATGGGAAGGGCGGAATGGATAGTGCCGTGAGTCCATTCCCCCTTCCCATCGAATATATAACATAAATAACAAAAGGGGAAGATACATGTGTTGCATCTTACTCCAACTTTCTTTATTTTAAGACTGGCATATGAAACGCCAGTCTTAATAAATTCCCCACACACACTGGGGGTGCAGAGGTTGCAGTCACACCCTGAGCCTGGTGCCTGAAGTGACCCATAAACCTGTTACAGTTGGTAGGACCATGGAACAGATTTAGCTACACCTCTGGTTGCTCTACAGTCTGCACTCGCATTCCAACAGTCTGCTATGGAGTCCACTGTCGCAATACAGCCCAGTGCAGTTTTATATGTCTATATTAGTAGGAACAGAGTCATATAAGCATAATGTTCCATGGTTGTGGAAGGCAGCTAAAAGAAATTATTTTGAAATGGGTTGTAGGTCATGTTTCCTGAGAACTCAATAGATATCATGGTCATTGCAAGATATCTAGGAGTGAAAACTACCATAGAGATGTCATAAAAGAATTCAAATGTGACAAAGAAGCGTAAAACACCACAATATTATTCGGTGAAGAAGCTTTGGATACAAAATAAAGCTCCATTTTTTTCTGCTAGCTCCCAGATCACAGAGCATAAACCAAGGCATGATTGTAATAAATAAAAATAAAAAATAAATAAAATATATATATATATATATATATATATATATGTATTTATTTACTTATTACAAATATGCCTTGGTTTATGGAGCTAGCAGAAAAAAATGGAGCTTTATTTTATATATATATGCACACACAAAATTCCCCTGTTTTTAAAGCTCTACCTAATAGACAAAAAGTAGCCCATATGTGGAGATTCACTTTAAATACCAACATCTGCTTTGATAAAGAAAATCTAACCTTCACTTCTAAATAAATACAGCAAGATACTGCTCAAAGTGTAGTTCTATAGGCTGCAGGTCATAATGGCGACACATGTTATGGCTTGTTCACATCTGTTTATAGCTTTTATGTACTAAAATTTATTTGTAAAAAAATATAGAAAAAAAAAAGCCACACTTGATTAGGCAGAGACAGCTCTACGGGCAACTGCTGGTGTTTCCCTGGTGATCTGTAATCTGAGATCGCCATGACAATAAAAGACAAAAAAATAAATAATCCGAAATCTGTTAATTTTCTGCACTGGTAGATCGTGCATTCAATTTATGCTCAATAGTAGATGTTCTGATTTCTATCATGAATTACTAAACAGGGGAGTGATATGTATTTTCATGTAGCGCTCAGTATCAAGTGTATTACGTAAAATCTAGCAGGCACATTTAATCCTCTAACAAAGACCTTACAAGGTATTATTTGGCACAAGAAGTCAATGCAGCATGAAAACCATGGAACAAGGGCTTGCTAATCCTTTTATATTTAACCTCGAAAAAAAATGGTCACTATAGCTAAATACCTTTTTTTGTGTGTGCTGGTGGCTTTCTATTAAACAAATTGCTTATATGAAGCGATCATTAGTGACAGTTCTGTACTCCATTATAGACTACTTATATGAGTCATGTGACATCGGGGGCAGAGTATATTTGCACTTTTTCAAAATATTTTAAAGAAACACTCCAGTCAATACAAAATGTTACATAGATGACACCCATTTAGGATACCAATTTCATGTTTTTCCAGTACATCTTTGAGCCCCAATCCCTCAACTGGAACGGCTTAAACCCACACTCAGTAGTAGTAGCAGTTGTAGTAGTAGTAGTAGTAGCAGTAGCAGTAGTAGTAGTAGTAGTAGTAGTAGTAGTATTAGTAGCAGTAGTAGCGGTAGTGGTAGTAGTAGTAGCAGTGTAGTGGTAGTAGTAGTAGTAGTTGTAGTAGTAGCAGTAGTAATAGTGGTAGTAGTGGTAGTAGTAGTAGTAGTAGTAGTAGTAGTAGTAGCAGTGGCAGTGGTAGTAGGAGTAGGAGGAGTAGTAGTAGTAGTAGTAGTAGTAGTAGCAGTAGTAGTAGTAGTAGTAGTAGTAGTAGTAGTATTAGTAGCAGTAGTAGCGGTAGTGGTAGTAGTAGTAGCAGTGTAGTGGTAGTAGTAGTAGTAGTTGTAGTAGTAGCAGTAGTAATAGTTGTAGTAGTGGTAGTAGTAGTAGTAGTAGTGGTAGTAGTAGTAGTAGTAGTAGTGGTAGTGGTAGTGGCAGTAGTAGCGGTGGTAGTAGTAGTAGTAGTAGTAGTAGTGGCAGTAGTAGCGGTAGTGGTAGCAGTAGTAGTAGTGGTAGTAGTGGTAGTAGTAGTAGTAGTAGTGGTAGTAGTAGTAGTAGTAGTAGTAGTAGTAGCGGTAGTAGCAGTAGCGGCAGTAGTGGTAGTAGTAGTAGTAGTAGTAGTAGTAGTGGTAGTAGTGGTAGTAGTAGTAGTAGTAGTAGTAGTAGTAGTAGCAGTTGTAGTAGTAGCAGTTGTAGTAGTAGTAGTAGTAGTAGTAGTGGTAGTAGTAGCAGTAGTGGTGGTGGTGGTGGTGGTAGTAGTAGTAGTAGTAGTAGTAGTAGCAGTTGTAGTAGTAGCAGTTGTAGTAGTAGTAGTAGTAGTGGTAGTGGTAGTAGTAACAATAGTGGTGGTGGTGGTGGTGGTAGTAGTAGTAGTAGTAGTAGTAGTAGTAGTAGTAGTAGTGGTAGTGGTAGTAGTAACAATAGTGGTGGTGGTGGTGGTGGTAGTAGTAGTAGTAGTAGTAGTAGTAGTAGTAGTAGTAGTTGTAGTAGTAGTAGTGTAAATGTGCATGTGTTGTCTTTTTATGTTTGAAAAAAATAACATACTGTTAAAAAAGGTTTTTAATGATATAGAAATCCTTTAATTCTGCCCAAAATGCTAAGCTATTAGGGTATGTTTACACATAGAGTAAACACTGCGGATTTTCTACAATTAAATCAGTTCTGGAAATTTTGAATAAATCTCATTCACATGCTGAATAAAAAATCTGCAGAAAAAACGTTCACAAATTGACCTGTGGTGCGTTTTTTTAATCCGCAACATGTTAATTTATGCTTTGACATTGCTGCTTTTCCTTTGCGGGTTATCCCATTGAATTCAATGGGGAAGTAAAACTCGCAAAAACGAAAAAATATTGCGATTTTTGCGGCGGAAAAGCTGGGATTTAACCGCAAAAATTGCAATTTAGAAAAAGAATTAATGAAATAAAATGAATAAAAAAGTTTATACTTGCCCCGGTCTCCATTGTCATAGCAACACTTTCTTCTGTTTTCCGTGCAGTCCGGCCTCCCGGCATGATGTTTCATCTCATGTGGCTACTGCAGCCAATCACAGGCTGAAGCGTCATCCCAGGTGGCCGGCCAGGACGAGAACAGAAGAAAGCGTCACTATGACAAAGGAGCACGGGGTAAGTATAAACATTTCTTTTTTTTTTCAGCCACTTTTTCGCAGCGGAGATTCGGCCCCTGAAAAAGTGCACCATTTATTTCAGCCTCGTGACCTTTACATGAGAGGGAGGGCCATTTATGGCATTTCACTGTATAGTGACGTGTCATCACTACTGTGGGCTATCACTTGTGGCCCGCTCATATGATGGAGATGTAAACAGAGACGGTGGCAGGAGACTCAAACAGCCGAAGCGAGAGAACAGTGAAGAATTCTAAAGGTAAGTATTTTGAGATGTGTATTATGTCAGAATTTTTCTCAGAAAAGGGTGTTTGTTTTTTTATCTCTGAAAATCTATAAGGGTAGTTCACACAGCATTTTTTGGCGCTGATTTTGACGGGGAAACCACATGGGAATCAGTGCTAAGAAACGCTCCAAATTGCCCCCCATTGATTTCAAATTATTTAAAAAATAGCGTCATTCTCTTTCTTCCCTTTGTCCTCCCATGGAAATCAATGGAGGCAGGAAAAACCTGAAGTGCTCATTTTTTGCATTTTTTTGCAGCGTTTTTTGCTAAATTTTTTCAAGTGGGGGGGATTGGAAGTTGTTAGGATGATAGCCAGATCTACAGTACTCCAACTTGACAGTGACTTCACAACTTCAGAACCATTTGACCCTAAATAAGTAAGCATTTGGACAAGATAGGTAATTATAATATCATATGCCGTATCATAATAATAACTGTTTATTTTCAACTGTTCCTTTTTAGGCTTAAGCTGTGCAGCTACGATCAGCTATCAGAACTGAGGATGTGGGATAATGAGGTGATATTATTCAGACATGGTCAAGATGACCTGACCCACAACAAAAGTGAGGTGTCCCATTGATCTCTCAGCATCACAAACTGCTAGACTGACATGATAACTTATACGAAGTGTTGCAGGAAACAATTCTTTCATGTAAGACCAGATGATGAGTCTAGATTAATGGGGCAGATCACCCAGCCCTGTGCTCACTAGCGCAAAATATTAACGTAGCTACAGCCTAACTGTGTCTAGCCAGCCGAATAACATGAGCAATAAGTACAAAGGCTGCTGCATTATAAAACTTCTAGTTTTGCTATTATTTAAGGGGAAATTATATAAAGAACATATGTTGCCTTCTTTAAATTACAATTCAGGCACACAAAAATGACATTTAAGGAGCAAACTTTAGAAGCAACTTTACCAAAATATGTCATTCCCGTTCATTAAACCACATTGTGTATCATATTGTTTTACGCTTAGTTCCACAAGAGTTTTCGTATCACAGACTTCTCCCCTAGTGAATTTGTTCCAATATATGGCATTTGTTGGAACATGCTGAAATTTTTCTTTTGTGAGCAGACGCTGCATAAAACAATTTCCATATACCACTATATTTTGATACAGAGGTGCACATGGCCCTATTGAAATTCATTAACTCTGTATTCAAAATCTGTGCGATACGGGTCCCATATACAATTGTGTGCATAAAGCCTATCACAAACAAAAAATATAAAATGCATAAAGCAGCCAATTTGCATGCACTGTGGGTGAACAAAGTACAACACATAAATAGACGATTCAGCTGTCAACTCAAAAATACAAAGTAAATCAATGGTTTAAACCATTCTACCCTGACTTAATACATTATTAAGTGTCTGGATTTGCTTCCTTCTGTATAATCATGGAATAACATGAAATAGAGGCACTTACGTAAATGATGTTACATTTATTTTTCTCTTTTTATGTTGCAGAGTTATGTAAACAATGCACATCAATCACTGGGAAACTCATATAGACATCTCCTTGGTATCTTGAGAAATTATAGATCACAAGCATTACCTTTTCTGCTTTATTAACATTACAGAGGAAAGTTTGGTAAAACATCTTTTAACAATATGACAAGTCTCTTCCAGATGTAGGGTGGACTGTCAAAGAATTTGAAGTAAATTGTCAAATTAGTATAAAATTATTCATTTCTTAGCTGTCCTCTTTTGGACATAACATCATGCAATTTTTGTGCTTTATCCCTATTATTTCTATTGTGATACAGCATATGGTTATAAAAAAATGGCGATGCATTTCCCCAAAAATATACAGTTTCCTATGCAAGGATCATGCTTAGTAACGGAAGTAAATCTAAACTAAGTTTATTCATAGAGTTTGCAATAATTGCAAGTTTTTATATCAGTACTCACATATTTGTAGAATGCACTACAGCATCATAATTCACAAACTTCATACTACAGCATCATGTTAAATACATATACATAGTGAATAATACTCAGTGAACTGCTTTTGAATTTCTGCATAAAATGTTTAAAAGCTGACTAAGTTAGTTATACCCGAACCCAATAAAATAAAATAATAATAATAAGCACACACAAGCTTCTTTATTAGTTTCCTGATCAACATGATCCATTTTGAAAGGCCTAGTGCAGGGGTCTCAGGGGGAGGGGCATGACACGGGGATTCATAATGACAACTAAAGAAACATCTGTGTAAAACACAATTAAGTAAAGAACATATCTGAGGTCGCAGCTCTTTAGTTCTTCATTTACATGACTTGTAGCGTCCGGGGTATTTTGTCCTGTAACTATAGATGGAGATTCACCCATTTACTTATAAATACTATTTATAGTACATACACCATTCCAGTTTCTGCCTTTGTAATAAAGTTTCATTTTTGGTAATATGGTGAATGATTTTTCTGGTCATCTATTCTAAATCTTGTCATACAGTAGCAGTGAATTTAAGGCCAGTTTGCCCTTTAGTAAATCTATCCAAAATGTGCAATTTTCCTGTCAATAGGTGTTTGATAATGAGTAGTAATAGAAAAAAACAGTGGTGAGCTCCTTAACCTTGAACAGATTTCTGACAAAAAAAACAATATTGTTATATTTGTTTGATCACAGACAATCAAACATAACAATATATTTTCTGTGTCTTTTTTTATTTTTATAAAACTATCCAATTCCATAACATATGTAGGTTATACATAAAAGATAATATAACCCACACTTTGTTTATATGTTATTCACATATAGGTATAGAAATAAAGTTCAGAATGCTATGGACACCATCAATTGAACAATAAACTAAAACCCTGTAGTATTGTTTCTAATTCCTAACAGTTAGCAAGCTTGTGATGATTTCACCCAAATCCGGAGTCGGAACATCGTCAATGATGCGGCGCTTTAGCGGGTGGTTGCGGTTACAGTCTTCCTCCATTGTCATCAGTGTGCAGTTCTACACAGTGTGCAGTTCAGTAACCTTCAGAGCTCCTTCTCACTGCTCTGTGATGGGAGGCAGGATGCCAAAAGTGCAGTGCGTGACCACTGAGGCCGCAGATTGGCTGTAGTGATCACATGCTAGCTGCTTGTAAACTAAGACAGAGAGGGACACCAGAGTGACAGCACTGGGTTTGCCGGGGATAGAAGAGGTGAATATTACCTTCATTTTTATTTGAACGTATTTGCTGCTGTTTTTGTCTTTTTTTTGATAAATCTAATAACCCCCTTATTGAATGTGTACATCTATGACTACATAATGTCATCATGCAAGCCTCCTTTATAATAAATGGTAAGAAGGGTATTCATTGTCTGTGACATATAGTCTAGTAAAATCAGTTTTCTGATAACCATGAAGAAGTGACAACACAGTTTGCAGAAATGTATTTGCATCTACGGGAAGCAATGCCAGACTGGACTCATCTAATTTACAAAAAGAACACAGAAATATGCAAAGTGACTCAAATCCCTATGACTGTGCTAAACCGATTTACTATGATTTACATATAATAAGTGAAGACTTTGCAATCAGCAAAATGGAAATAAAGATAAAGTCTTAAAACGTAGAATTATGAAAAAAAATTATTCAGTTTGATAATAAGTATGCCTGTGCTATTATACTTATTGCTGGCTGCATGTGATCAAGGACCAAGACACTCAAAAAGATCTCTACAACATAAGTTTGTCAACTTGACCTCAGCAAACTGTACATAAATAAAACTTTAGCATTGGTCACCCTTTTATTTGATAATTTTTCTGTTTGTAGCTGGATTTTGTTTTTCTACTACATTGTATTTATTTCTGATATATTTGTTATGTATTTGTTGTATTCAGTTAAAATGTTGGTGTTATGCATTAGTCCGGGTGCAACTTCACGGTGCCCACTCTTTTATTTTTTCCTTTCAAAAGTGTATGAAACCTGCATTAGGGAAATTACAAAGACTGAAAGCAGAAATCCACATTTTACACACCATATGCCTGACGTATTGCTTTTGTTTGTACTGTATTATGTCTTTGCATGGTGTCATTTTTTGAGATTTTGCATGTACTGTTCATGCCGTGCACTTAAATGTGAGTGAGTGGGTGTTATGTGGCACACACCAAGTATGTGAGATAAACTGGAAGGTGTTTTTTAAATGCCTACATATGTGAGACTGTGTTATAGACATTGAAACAAACGTTTAAATACAATACTAATTCTTTAGAGCCAAATGCATAAAAACCTATAATCCTGGGCTCTTCTATGCACAAAGTCATTGTTTTAAAAAGCTCATGCAGGTATAGTATATGATACCAGTAGGTGCAATTGTAATGCACAACAGAATTGTGAAGTAGAAAATGACATTTGCATTGTCTAAGCTATTATATGCGGTAACCATACATTTCTATATGGATTTACAATCTCAAAAGTCCCAATATTCGTATTACAGTAGTTGTGAACATGTTGGGGGTTATGTATCCTCTCAATTTTTAAGTACTTTGGAAAATATGGCATTCCAAATATTTCATAATCATCAACATATTATACAATCCTCTCAAACCCAAATACTAACAAGTTTTTTTTTATTTTGTCTTTAAAGGGGAATGACTAGGAGGTAACAATAAGCTAACACAGGCTCCACACATTTGTTTTTCACCAAAAAAATAATAATTACATATACATATAGGCCTGTCCACGGGATGTCTATTCACAATCTCTGCACTTCGTTACTGTTTCTATGGTAGTTACAGCAGAGGAAGCGTGATCTCGTTGTAACCTTTCATTTACAGCGAGATCTCGCGAGATCACGCTTCCTCTACTGTAACTACCACAGACAGAGTAACGAAGTGCAGAGATTGTGAATAGACATCCCGTGGAATGTCTATTCACTGTCTAAACACTTCAGCATTGTTAATGTGTTAGTATAAGACAGCACATAAGGATCTAGCAGGATCCCTATGCGCTGAGTAAATGAATGGAGAGGAGTTAATGAGGCTGATTGGTCAGCGTCATACACTCCTCTGTACGACGCCCACTTGGTCTAAAGTAAAAATACGCCCACTTGGGCATTAAGCAACTCATTAGCATAAATCATAAATCGCTAATAAAGTGGTGAAAATAGATCGTTTTTTTAAATAAAAAGCACTGCTGTCACCTACATTATAGCGCACATCTCCTTATGTAGGAAATAGGGCACTTATAATGTGGTGACAGAGCCTCTTTAAGATGTGGACAAGATACACAGAGTAAATGAAAAGAGCTCCACTATTACTTTCTAAGATACACAGTTTACAATATTGTAGCAGAAAGTTTTGAATAGTTTCTAAAACTGCAAGTAAAATGCCAAAAACTAAACTGAGATGCTGAGGTGAATTCAGTAAAGTTTCTTTAAACATATAATAAAATTCTGATCCACAAATGAAACTCATGAACTCATTAACAGTTAATAAATAAAATATAAAAGGTCAAGGTCTTATTGACTGTGATTAAAAAACTGTTGTTGTAGCTTTTAAAAGGACTAAATAAAAGAAACAAAATCAAAAATAAGCAAAGAATTATAAAAAAGCAGATCAATCAAGAGTCCATGCTACCTTAATAAGGCTTCGTTCACATCTGTGTCAGGGTCCCGTTCTGACATTCCATCGGACTTCCTGTCAGTATGGGACCATAGGTTTACGTTTGCATCACCTGTGATTTCAATGGTGACGGATCTGGTGCCAATGGCTTCCGTTTGTCTCAGTTGTGCAAGGGTTACGTAGTTTTGACGGAATGATAAGCGTAGTCGACTACGGTATTCATTCCGTCAAAACAACGAAACCCTAGCCCAACGGAGGCAAACGGAAACCATTGGCACCGGATTCGTCACCATTGAAACCAATGGTGATGAAAATGGAAAACTTTGGTTTCTGTTTGTTTCTGTTAGGGTCCCGTTCTGACAGGAAGCTCAGACAGAAAGTCAGAGCGGGACCCTGACGCAGATGTGAAAGAAGCCTAAGTTGTTTACTGATCTAAAGGAAAATGATAGTTTCAGCTAATAAAGGTTATTCATTGTATAAAGAAAAGTAATGCAAATTTCCAATATATTTCTTTATTAATTCCTCACATTTTTCAAGATCTCTGCTTGCAGTCATTCAATGGGAGCCTTTATTGTTTACTTCCAGTGGATAAAAATCAGTCTTGGTTATGTGAAGGACACACAGGAGCTGATATTGTAAAGAGCCAAGCACCTGTGTGAGCATCACATGGCCAGGACTTATTATCCACTGAATGACAGCAAGCACAGATCTTAAAAAACATAAGGAATTAATACATAAAGTATATTGAAAAATTCATAATTAAAAGACTAACATTTATTTGCTGAAAATTTTATACTCCTTTTAAATTATAGTCCACCTTAGTAGCAGTGTAATCTGACTATTTTCTAGGAACTACTCCCGGAGCAGGAAAATATGATATAAGCCCCAGTTAAAAGCAGCTCCCCCCCCCCCCCCTCCCATTCTCTCTGCACTCTGCTCATTGCTCATCAAAAGGTTACAAGTCCCTCTTTTGAAGTACAGTCTCTCTTTCTGAGTCAATTCTGCTTTCAACTGATGAAAAGCAACCAGAGCTCTGCAATGTCTAGAGATCTCCAGGCAATTCTAGTTCGTATACAGGCTATGTGTATTAGTAATGCTGGAGTCTCGGCTTGAGAACTGGAATTGGAATCCTTCTACATAGGTGTATACTGTTGGTTTGCACAGTGCTGCTTGTGCCAGCGCATCTATTAATATCGATTGCTACTGGCATTAGTTTATATATGTAGAACTTGTTAGCGTTATAATCTCACTATTCTGCATATGTGTCTTTGTGTGTATGTCTATGTCTGTTAGTACAGTATTTCTCAAGGTTCCTGAGCCAAGTACCCCTACTCAATGAAATTACATCAAATATCCTTAAGGCTATAATCATATACTGTGCAGCACATATTAAAAGCACAGAATGAGGACAGTGTGAGTACCCCTTAAAGACATGGTGCATTTTCCTGTGTGTCTGTAAAAGGAAATGTGTGGAAATTAAGGCGCTGAATATCTTGTCTACTATGTATTGTATATATTATACAAATGGGAATAAACTGTAGAATATGGCAACTTTTATTTCAAATTGTTCCATTTTTGCATTTACTGTACAGAGTTTTTGAACATTTTAATATACACCACCCTGCCCATAAAGGCTTATAATCTACAAGGAAAGATGGAAGGAGCCAGTAGATGAGGGTAGAAGATGTTCGTCTAGTAGAGTAGTGGCAGCAGGGTTATTACAGGTTGTAAGCTTTTCTGAAGAGGTAGGTTTTCAGGTTGCTTTTGTAGGTTTGGATGGTGGGAGAGTATTGATGTGTTGTGGTAGTGAGTTCCAAAGTTTGGGAGAAATCTTGGAGACGATGAGTGAAAAGAAGATAAGAGAAGAGCAAAGCATAGCAGAAGGTCTTGTTAAGGGATTATGTGTGGGGAGGTATTGGGTGAATAGGGTAGAGATGTATGGAGGCGACAGGTTGTGGACTGCCTTGTATGTCATTGTTAAAATGTTGAACTGAATATTCAGGGCAATGGGTAGCCAGTGAAGGGATTGGCATAGAGGAGAGGCAGAGGTGAAATGAAAGGATAGATAGACTAACCTGGAAGCAGAGTTAAGGGTGGATCAAAGGAAGGCCTAAATCTTTGATGGGAGGTCACAGAGAAGGCTGTAGCAGCAGTCTAGACATAAGATATTGAGGGCATGTACTAGCATTTTTGTTAACAATCTTTGAGGGACACCAAGAGAGAGAGAGGGCAAGACAAGGAAATGGTATGAGGAGAGCCAGATGTCTCTGATGCCAAGGAATGAGAGAATTTAGGAGGGCGTGGACAACTGTGTCGAAGGCAGAGGACCGGTCTAGAAGGAAGAGTACAAAGTAATGTGGTAAGGCTTAGGCAGCTCAAAGATCATTAGTCACTTTGGCTAGGGCCGTTTCAGTCGAGTGGTGGGGTCGGAACCCAGATTTTAGATGGTGGAAAAGAGAGTTGGATAAGATGTGAGTGGACAGTTCAAGGTAGGTATGTTGTTCAAGGAGTTTTGAAGGAAACGGCAGTAGCGAGATGGGGCTATAGCTGGACAAAGAGGACGGGTCGAGGGATGGCGTCTTAGGGATGAGTGTGATGGTTGCATGTCTAAATAAAGGGAGGATGACCGTAGATAGTACTAGGTTTAAGAGGTAGGTTAACTGAGATAAACACATTTTAGGAATGAGTTGGAATGGAATTGGGTCAAGTGCACTTGTGGTTAGGTGTGATTTGGAGAGTAGGGTGGAAAGCTAATGGTGAACAAGCAGGTAATGGGATAAAGCACTGAGCAGCTGTAAAGAGGGGTTGTGGGGGATGTAGGTTGAAGCTTTCTATAATGTTGTAGATCTTGTGTTTGAAATGTGTGGCAAAGTCCTCAGCTGTGATTATTCTTCATTTGGTGCAACATCCTGTACATTTTGACTTGTAATTGAGAAACCCAAATTTTAAGGTATAGAGTATCCACATAAATTTTAGACAAGTTACAGTCTATGTAAAATTTAGGTTTGCAAAATATACACAGAATCTTATAATTCCAGACTTTAATCTCACTGTATTTTCCATGACTGAAGCATACTTAGTTGAAAATGTCTGCACCGCATGCCCCTCAATGCTGCACTCAGCACTTCAAACATTCACTTTTGAACCTGCTGTTACTTGGAGTGGAAATAAGGTTGTCCAATATAGCTAGAAATTAGTTCATACTTGGTGAGAAGATCAGTTGGAAAAAATAAAACTCAAGTTTAGGAGTTACATGGCAACTACCCAACTGTAATTCAAAAGACGAATAATATAAGGATGAAGGGATTTATGTACATTTTCATTTACAAAAGACAGCATGGGTCCTTTTATCTGCATGTGGTATTCCATTAAATGCAGAAAAAGTGGTAATTTTAAACCTACACACTATGCAGAAAATTAGCTTCCCTGTTGAAGTATGCCCTATTTTCAGAACACGTCTGTATTGCAGATTTTTCACCAACTTTAAAATCCAACTGGTTTGTTCTAATATATAATTTTCATTTAAAACTTACAACACTACACTGTGCATTAAAATAAAGGGCCTGTAGAAAATGTAAATTTAAGGGAAACTCCAGTAAAAAAAAATGAGTTTTAAATTGTAACTATTCATTAAAGGAGTTGTCCAATTAGGGCTATTAGGTCATATCGAAATTATAGAGGAGGTCTTCCTCTATGTTCAAGAATCGAAAGCCGCTCTATAAAAGCGGCTCTTGGTCTGGTGGGCCTGGCATGTCCTTGCATTACAAGGATGGTCATTCATTTAAATGTATAGCATGTAATGGTACCTTTCCCCTATAGATGATTTCCAGGGGTGAGAGAAATTGGTGAGATCAGCTGATCGTTGCACCGGCGTTGTCTTAAAAAGAAGTTCTCTTCATGAGACAGCCACTCTAAAGACCCTTTAAGACTTTCTAATGAATATTGTCTTAAGCTGAGCTGTATGCTAATCAGTAGCCCAAAAATATTTGAGAAGATACAGCTGGTGGGTAACAATGCCAGATCTTCATGTTCTTGTCTAGATCCAGCATTGTTACCCACATTAAGTAGAAAGGGCTGGTGTCTGCCAGTACTTCAGGTCCAAGCTGCCAGAAAGACGAGGATGGTGGCTGAGATCCAACACATGATATTGGATTAGGGCTGATGCAGACGGCAGAGCCCAGTGCATGGAGCCTGTACAGCAGGAGCTGTGCACTGCCATATAGGCTCCATCTGACTACATACGTATAGAGATATTCCCCCCTAGTAATGCTTCTATGACAGCCCTATTATGGCTCCGTACAAAACAGAACTTTAAAATGGCCGTGTGCATGAGTCTTTACTTGGTATTTATTTATTTTGGATCAATATTAGAGCAGTGGACTTTGTGTTCCCCTGCAAGAAAAACTAAAATAATTTTACATCAAAACTTCTTTTAAATTGGCCGTACTGTACATAAGAGATTTGAGATGGGCACTTGTCGTTCACGGTTGGTCTGGGAAGATTGTTGTTCTGGGCGACAATGACCTGAGGTGGGCCTTTAGTGATTTGTGAGGAAGCTGTACATTTTTTGTAGCTTTTTGTAGACATTTGATATAAATTAGTTTCCAAGAACTGCCAATGACTGCACAACATCCAAAAAAAACAAACAATGCTACAACTCCAAGCCATGCTCCGACATGTTCTCTAGATACCTAAAGAGCTCAGGTCATCTGGCAACTAATGTAAGCATAGGCGAGTATATTAGTTCTAGACAGTTATACTGGCATGGCCAAATTATTGGAAAACTGCCCACTAAAACATATTGATAACTGAGCGTTGACTACTTGGCTCTGCTTTCCATCCATTTCCTCCAGGGTGTGATTAACACTGCAACATTTTATACCTTATAATATATACTTTTAACTGAAATTAGTATCAGGGTGAACTAGTTCTTATTCACATGTACGGTACTTTAGTTCTAGCACTGTACCTTTACTGCAGAATCTTCTAGGAAAAACAACAGGATATAATACACCTACATTCCACATTTGAAGCAAATACATTAAGAAAGTAAGCTGCTTTTCTCAGCTATTTTGCCATTTCTACTTGCCAAATATGCTATTTGCAATTTAAAATTGGCACACTTTCCATCCAGACAATTAGTTAAACGCAGTTGGCGATTACCCTTGTTTACCATGATGTACTCTGGCGCATCACATTTTGAAATGTATTCTCACATCCTTCTTGTTTATCTCCCTTTCTACTTCTGTGTGTGGGTTTGTGCAAATTATCTATAAAAACATATCATAGTTCATAATAATATCAAAAGTAATAAACTGCTATCAAAACAGATTATTCAGGTATACATTTTATCATTTAGAAGGTGTTGGGGTTACAGGGGCAACACACCTTTACATGTTGTACCAAGGAAGCAGCAAAAAAAAATAAAAAAAATGCTTCACTTGACTGGAGTTGAGATGCAAAACCAGACACAGCCAAAGAGCAAGAGTTGCGCTGTTTTTGGAAAAAAAAAAATGTATCTTTCTAATCTTATACCATCTATGTAAATGGTATCTTGCCGAGGGAGCAGTTTTTATTTACAGATGCATGGCTGGATTTTGATATCTCACCATATAAGTTTTGAGGGTGTCATGCTCCAGTTATAGCACTCAGGGTGGACTCATAAGATCTCCACATTGTGTACCGCTGATAAATATGTTTTGGGGTGGGAGAGAGCTCATTGCTTCTCCTTATCCAGTCAAAAATAGATTTTTTTAGTTGGTAACTGGAGTTACACTTTAGTGCTACATGGGTACTGTACAAAAGGTGAGTTCAGATGTGGCAAAACAAATCCGTGGAGCATTTTGCCGCAAATCCACGCAAAAGTTGCATGTGTTACATGTGTATTGTGCCTCACATTCTGCTACGGATTTGCTTTGAATTTCACCCTTAGTCTGAACTTCCACCGAAGCTGCTGTGGGTCCCAATTTTAAGAGATCTACATATCAAACAAAAGCAGGTGGCTGCAGGGGGTTGCATCATAACTGTTAGCTGGATAATACAATACGAATATATAACGTATCAGAATATAAAGCAGTATTGTTAACCATATCTTGGACTCTGTCCGGTAAGAAGTAACAGACTTATTTGTTTCAATATTTACATGCAATGTTAAATACTATAGAAGTATAGAAGGTATGATACGTTTATTGGCTAACCATAAAAGTTCTATAGCAGCTTTCAGAGCACACAGGCTCCTTCTTCAGGCAAGTTAACAAATGAATGACTTAGAAAAAAGCACAACATTTAGATGTTACAAAGACAATTAGTACATGAGGTGATACATCATTAAGATAAGCCGGGGCAATAAAACAGGTTATAGGGGTAATGACTAAGGAGTTAAGGGATCTGGAGTCAGTCTGATGGGGGATGTGACGTGTGTCCATGTAGTGGCTCATAAATCCAGGCGTTAGATTGAGGCCTTGTGTCAATGACTGGAATTTTATCATCATCTTGAATTCCCAAATTTTTCTTTCTCTGTTGTTCTTAAAATGACACTTCATAATTAGGACCTTTAAAGGGATCCTGTCATCAACATCTTACCTGTTAAACTCGCCTGACCCCTCAATGGCCGCAGCTGTCCAGAGTTCGTTCCTGTTCTCTTCTTTCCTGAAGTCCTCCTCTGTCGGTAAATATCGTCGTTTAAACTCTTCCCGCCTTTTATGGTAATTATTTTTCCCTCTGGGACACAGCTTCTTAACCCCGCCCACCACCGGCACCTGTCAGGCCCTGACTGGCTAAGGAGTTGTCAATCAAAAAGAAGGAGGTGGAGTCCACTCTGAGACGCTGGAGGAATGAAAATCTGACTCTTTTCAGATGAAGATTTGACTCTTTTCTGCTCATTTGCATATGGCTTGGGACCACTGAAAAACGGAAAACTAAAGCTACAGAGCTTACTTAGAACATATTTATAGCTTAGATGACAATGATTTTTCACCCACTTTCACCAGGTATTGCTGGCTTTATAGCTAAAATGCTGGTGACAGGTTCCCTTTAAATCTGCCAAACTGTGATGAGGTCCAGAGAAGTGTTTTCCCACGGGTGTATCCACCTCCTGTTTTATTGTATGTCTGTGAAGATTCATCCTGGTTCGTAGTTTTTGTATGGTTTCTCCAATGTAGATTCCTTTATTGATGCACCTTGTACACGGTATCATGTACACTACATTGGAGGATGTACAGGAGAACGTGCCAGTGATTTTATAGTCCTGCTGCTTGTCTGGGATGTGGATGGTGTTTGATGACAAGATGTTGGTACAGGTCTTGCATTTTCTACTGTTGCAAGGAAAAGTGCCAGTCTCTGATGGTGGTGAGATTGACTTCTGACCAGGAGATTCCTTAGGTTTGGTGGCTGTTTGTATGCAAGGAGAGGTAAATCCGGGAATATTTCCTTCAGTTTATTGCATTTGTTAAATATCGGTTGGAGATCAGCAGCAATTTTCCTCAAGATGTTCATTTGTGGGTTGTATAGGACCACTAGGGGCACCCTGCAGTTGTCTTCCTTCTTTTTGTACTCCAGAAGATTGTTCCTTTGAATTCTGGTTGCTCTATAGATCTGATCTTCTATAATACATGGATGGTATCCCTGTTGTAAGAATATATACCTCAGTGATAGCAGTTGTTGTTCTCGGTCTTCACTGTCTGAACAGATCCGTATGTAGCGCAGAGCCTGGCTGTAGATGATGGATTTCTTTATGTGTCTTGGATGGAAGCTGTTCCATCTCAGATATGCTGGACGGCCTGTAGGTTTATGGTAGAATGTGGTTTGTATGTTATTGTTTCTCATGTATATGGTGATGTCCAGGAAATGTATTTGAGATGTAGAGTAGTTGAGAGTGAGTTTGATTAGGATGGAACTTGTCAAAGTTTTTATGGAAAGAAAGAAGTTCATGTTCAGAGCCTGTCCAGATTATCAGCAGTTCATCGATGTACTGGAAATATGCTAGAGGTCTAGTTGCGCAGGTTGATAAAAACTCTTCCTCTAGTTTGGCCATGAACAGGTTAGCATATTGTGGTGACATTTTGCTATCCATAGCGCTTCCCATACATTGCAGATATGTTTTTTAAAATAAAAAATAATTGTGATGGAGTACGAACCTGATGAGTGGTAGGGCTGGCTCTGTCTCTAGATTGCTCTTATGAAGAAAGTGTTGGCATGCGGCTATGCCATCCTCATGGGGGATGTTAGAATACAGAGACTCCACATCCATAGTTGGCAATATTGTTCCCTCTGGTAGTGGACATAGGGCTG
This sequence comes from Rhinoderma darwinii, assembly GCF_050947455.1. Classification (NCBI taxonomy): domain Eukaryota; kingdom Metazoa; phylum Chordata; class Amphibia; order Anura; family Rhinodermatidae; genus Rhinoderma; species Rhinoderma darwinii. The sequence continues at coordinate 194,377,862 of NC_134690.1, read as the reverse complement.
AGAGTTTGCAGTGGACGTCTGTGGTGTCCTGGCCATAACTGGGTGTGCACCTCACCAAGGGCTTTAGAAGATTTTCCACCCAGCCAGAAATATTCTCAGTAAAAGTCCCAACACCTGAAATGATTGGTCTCCTTGGATTGTCTTCTTTATGTATTTTAGGTAACATGTAGAATGTACCTATTCTGGGATTGTCCGGTATAGGATCCAGTACACTGTCTGACACAGCGTTGAAACTATTGATGATCTGGACAAGTTCTACTGTGTATTGTTTGGTGGGGTCTTCATTAAAGAGGCTCTGTCACCAGATTATAAGTGCCCTATCTCCTACATAATATGATCGGCGCTGTAATGTAGATAACAACAGTGGTTTTTATTTAGAAAAACGATAATTTTTTTAGCAAGTTATGAGCAATTTTAGATTTATGCTAATTAGTTTCTTAATGACCAACTGGGCGTGTTTTTACTTTTGACCAAGTGGGTGTTGTAAAGAGAAGTGTATGACGCTGACCAATCAGTCACCAATCAGCGTCATACATTTCTCCTTGTTCCACAGCGTGATTGTGCAGTGAAAGAAGCTGGGCTGGAACAATGAGAAGTGTATGACACTGATTGGTCACTGATTGGTCACTGATTGGTCAGCGTCATACAATTCTCTTTACAACGCCCAGTTGGTAAAAAGTAAAAACACGCCCAGTTGGTCATTAAGAAACTAATTAGCATAAATCTAAAATTACTCATATCTTGCTAAAAAAATAATCGTATTTCAAAATAAAAACCACTGCTGTTATCTACATTACAGCGCCGATCAGATTATGTAGGAGATAGGGCACTTATAATGTAGTGACAGAGCCTCTTTAAGCAGGGTGCAGTATTTTCTGTCTGAGAGTTGTCTATGTGCCTCCTGGATGTAGTCAGATGTATTCAGAATTACTACAGCGCCTCCTTTATCAGCGGGTTTGATGATGATGTCTTTGTTGGATTTTAGTGATTTTGTGGCGTTCCTTTCCTCCATGCTGAGATTGTGTGTTACTTTGTGCTGTTAGTCCAAGATCTCAGATTTACCTTTTTTTCTGAAGCAGTCTATGTAGAAATCCAGAGTTTGATTGTATCCAGTTTGCGGGGTCCAGTTTGTCTTCTTTACATAAAAACATTAACACTAAACAACTCCACAATGAAACTTTACAACCTTCATACAACTATAGTGTATTCCCTAAACACTGTGTATTTGTCATCAAAACATAAACTAATCCTGTTATTACTTTGTTGCACAAGATTGAAAATAACTCTCTCCACAGTTACAATTACGTATTGAGTGGCCTTCAAGAAATTAAAGGAGTTCTCCACTAATATAAAACAAGGTTACATAGTCTGAGCACATGGAGAACTTACACTTTGCAATGTGGACCCTATTGATTATGTTACTGAAAGCTGCTATAGAGGAGTAGGGATGAGGATGGAGCAGGCAGGGAGTCTTAGGGTTGTCCACATGTAATGGAATTGCTGTGTATTTGCCGTCTGGAGTTGCAGACGGAAAATACGCAGCGGAATACAGTAGCTACAAAATGGGGGTGATATAACAAATGTCATCCACATGCTGCAGAAAAATTCAGTTCAGAAATTCACCTGAGGAAAGTGGACTGATTTCCTGCGTTTTACTGATGTACTGCATAATTTGCTGCGGAAACGCTGAGGAATTAATTACAGGGGTGGAAGTGACATCAAACCATCACACAGACTTTAAAAAAATGCACCAAAAATGCACACTATTTTTCACAGTAAAAAACAAATGAAAGGCCGGTTTCCTACGTAGCGTAAACGCTGCAGAATTTCCACAACGAAATTCTGTGCGGAAATTCCACAGCATTTACACTAGCCACAAAGTGGATGAGATTTTGGAATGTCTCATGCCCACGCTACGGAAAAGAAATTAAGTGAAAATGTTCATAAATTGACCTGTTATGCAAAATTTAAATCCGCATGTTGCTTTTCTGTTGCATGTTTTCCCCATTGAATTCAATGGGGATGCAAAACCCGCAATAGAAAGCCAAGTGATGCGAATTTTGCGGCAAATTCCGCCGCAAAGACTGCATCTCTGAAAAAAAAACATCAGATTTAGCCAGAACTCCCTGCTTCTTCCTCCAAATGGGCTGCAGCGTCATCCAGGGAGGCTGGACCGGACGGCAAAGTAGGGACGCGTCACCTGGACAACATGCCGGGGGAGTAAGAATGAACATTTGCTTGTTTTTTTTTTTCCTACGCTGCTTTCCGCAGCGGGAACTTTGGCCGGAATGTGCTGCGGGTTCCAGGTTGGATACGCTGCACAGTTTTTATGCAGCATATCCGACATTTGTGAACCCGGCCAAATGGTGCGGATTTTCCGCCGCAGATTGTCTGCTAGTTGATGCGTAAATGCTGCAGAAATTTTCTGCAGCAAATCCGTTATGTGTGGACAAACCCTGAAATAACTCTTTGCTCAAAGTTACGGCTGTCCTGATAGTAAGCTGATTAGGGGGTCCTACCAGCTCGAACCAAGTCCCCCCTGCACCACAAACAGCTGTAAGGCTAAACGTTTTTTAGTTTTTACTAAACGCAGCATGCTCCAGGTATGATGTTTTTTTCTGGCATTTTCCCCCATAGGTTTCTTTATATTGCTTTATATAAAAAAAATGCATGTACAAAATGACACTAAATAAGTACCAAAACGCATTTAAAAACGGCATAAAACAAGAAAACCCCTGTTTGATGGAGGCCTATGTGAGATTTTTTGGACATTGTTGTCTGACTGCTTTAGGCAAGCACTTTATCCTGGATTCCAGCCTCTTGTTATATCATGCTTAAAACGCAAGCCGTAGTTTTGATAACTTGACTTTTTACCAGATAGTGAGAATTCCATATTGATTTATGATTTGCTAAAATGAGAAATAATAAGTGAAATGTGATTTTCGTATAAAAGGAAACAATTTCAATAAAAACAAAATCACCACTACAAAGTCACAAAGGACATTAATTCTAAGCGCAAACGACATAAAATTACAAGCAAACATTGTGGGAAAACAGTAGCAAATCATTGGAAACATTTGAGTCTTCAGGGCAAAGCAAACATTTGTTTTCAATCAGCCGCTCATTATGTCCTCGGTTTGATAGTGTAGCCTTTTCTACCATCAGCAGTCGAACAATTCTCAAACCTTCATTCAGTTTACACAGGTTTAACCAAGCATTTTCTCTGTGAAATCTCCACTGCATGATGAGAACAAACACGCTAACATTACATTTACAGCTCGGCCGTACATTCTTGGCATGGAGAGAGAAGGCCTGTGGCAGCCAAGAGGTGACATTAACCACGGGTCGCGATGCATACTAACACCCGGACTACAGAAATTTCGCCTTGAGGAAGCAGTGGATTTACTTAACAAGAACAGATAAAATTCGGTAACTCACTGTATATTATTACCTATGCTTGGTTGAAATATTACAAACATTAAACAAACAGATGTAGCAGTGCGGAATTTATCTATTCATGATTTAGAGTTGCATATTTCATGAATCCTTCTGAGAGAGGCTAAGTTTACATTTTGCGTTCTGTTGTCATGATTTTGCTTCAGTGGGTGGTCAGAATGAAGTAGTTCTACAAAATGTTCCTAAGGCTGGGTTCACACGACCTATTTTCAGACGTAAACGAGGCGTATTATGCCTCGTTTTACGTCTGAAAATAGGGCTACAATACGTCGGCAAACATCTGCCCATTCATTTGAATGGGTTTGCCGACGTACTGTGCAGACAACCTGTCATTTACACGTCGTCGTTTGACAGCTGTCAAATGACGACGCGTAAAAATACAGCCTCGTCAAAAGAAGTGCAGGACACTTCTTTCAGACGTAATTTGAGCCGTTCTTCATTGAACTCAATGAAGAGCAGCTCAAAATTTACGGTTGTCAGAGAAGCCTCGCAAAATGCGAGGAGGAGCAATTACGGCTGAAACGAGGCAGCTGTTTTCTCCTGAAAACAGTCTGTCTTTTCAGACGTAAATGCCTGCTATCGTGTGCACATACCCTAAAACTGCTTTATGGAAAACTTTAATTGGGTTTTGCATGTAAAAAACACAGGTTTTTTTTGCCCCAGTTGGAAAAAATGTACACAAAAAAAGCCAACCGATAGGAACAGCAAACCCTAAAAAAAAGGTTACCATAGCTGAATGACTCATGCACATGGCCGTATTTTGGCTCTGAACTATATGGAGCTATTATATTGTATCCCTAAATCTAAACGGTGCCTCAGTGTACCTACGTATAAATCCAATTTCACACGGAGGCATACAGAGTTTTTTCGTGGGATCCCAAACTCAGAGCTCATGCACAGGGCTGTGAGACGTATATTTAGCGCTAATAATAGGATCAGGTCTTGTTAGGACAAAGCACAAGACCTTTCTCAAAAATGATGTTCAGGAAAGATTTCCAAGTTTGTCATGATGGGATCTAATCCCTTTGAATACATCTTTGTGCATGAGTCTTAAGTTATGATGATCTATGCCAAAAGACACACTCTATGTCATCGGACTATGGCGGCTCTGCTGTATCTGCACTTATTCAATTGGGCCTGAATCCTCCACTGACATGTGAATGTATATGATTATTCCAGAAGCAGCAACAATGAGGATCACATTCAAAATGAATACCACATGGTAACCAAAAGTAATGAGGCTTTATTATCTCTTGTAAACAGGAAATTCATCCCAACATCGAAAAACGATAGTGTTTGGTAAACAGCATTCACACAGTGGCGTATTATTATACCTCAGCCTGTGATATGAGCCTCCTGTATGAGAGCAGGCAGATGATTTGCTAGTTCTCTCTAATCTTTTCTAACACCTCTTGCACACGACCAAGTTCGAGCCGTGAAAAATGATCCAAGTGTCGCCTGGATTTCCCGGCCCAACCATGGTACAGGTAAACGGGACTCCTGGCATCGTAGACATTTTATGATGCTAGGAGTCCCGTTCACCAGTTCCGCGGTCGGGCCGGGAAATGCGGCCAACACTTGGACCGTTTTTCACGGCCCGAACTCGGTCGTGTGCAAGAGGTGTTAATCTATAATCACGTTCAGCTTGGTCTTTGTTCTTTTTAAGGTCAGGATCACACACACAGTTTTGATTCAGTTTTTGGAGAAGTTTTTGGCTAATTTTTTTGAGCCAAAGCCAAATGTGCTTCCAAAAGGAGGGAAAGGTGTAAAGAAAAGACTGGTGCATCTCCTTTCTTTGTGTCCACTTCTGTGTTTGGCTAAAAAAAACCTGAGCCAATAACTGCATCAAAACTGTGTGTGTGATCCTGGCCTTAGAGTGGTTTCACACGTGCCTTTTTTATACAGTTTTTGAAGACAATGCCGGTGTATATTGTAAATAGAGGAGAAGTTTGTAGGTAAAAGCCCAGATTCACATGAAAGAAAACCTGTCAGCAGTTTTGAGCCCTTAAAACGGCTGACAGCGATATATACAGGATGGGGAGAGCAGCGTAACAATACCTGGGGTGACAGTCATGCAAGTTGCATGACTGAGAAATCTACGTTTTGACGTCCCCAGTGCCGCAAAATCAAGTGCCCCTTTGCTCTAAATGACGGCTCCAGCAGTCTCCTGATTGGACACTGATTGGTTACTAGAGCCGTCACTCAGAGCAGAAAGGGAGCGGCTTTCAGCGTTCCGCGCAAAGAGCCCGGAGCACTGAACATGAAAAAGCCGCCTCCTTGGCAATTGGGATCACAACGCCGGGGACATTAAAAAGGAACATGACCGACAACACAGGTGTTATGCTGCTCTACCCATCTTGGACAGAGGAAGCAGCCGCCAAATTGGTCAGGACCCCGATCTATGAGCCAAAGGGGGGATAGCCGCTCTCAATCTGGCAGATCTGACCTATCAATGTACATACTGATAGGTTTATTGGCTTCCTATGAAACTCCTAGGGTATATATGTGTGTATTGTAAAGGGAAATTAGATTGTGAGGCCCATTGGGAACAGGGACTAATGTGAATGATGACAGCACTGTTAACACTATATAACTAATGGTAAGTCAATAAATAGATACATTTGTGTAGAGCCCTTTAAACCCACATTATATTTAAGGCAGCTCCTAATGTTACATGTTATTTTTAGCTTCCACATAGTAATTGGCATTTATTGTCATAAGTCTGGCCTATTTTCTCCCATCTAATGTATGAATGGGTCAGGTCTAAGCATTTGTGAAGGGATGTGTGCTCATGCATAACAACAATTTATCCAGGGTATGAATTTTTCATATGTATCAGCGTATTTCTGAACTTGTAACATTATATATTTAGTAAGACCGTCTTTTCTAGCTAACACTTTCTAGAAGCAGAGTCCCAAGGATTGTACTAACATATCAAGTAGGACTTTCATCAGCAAGTCATATACAAGAATGACTGTGTAATGCTGTAAACCACCGCGAGTAGATTATAAATAGTCATACTATCGTGAAATAGAAAGGATTTGCGGAAATATCTGTTTAAAAATGCTCAAGTGGGAAGTACTAAAATCATTATAATTCAGGAACTTAATACAGGAGGTGAAATGGTGACTGATGTTAACACAAAGAATAGCTAAAGAATACATCATTTACATAGCAGGTACGTGCACAGTAGGAAGCCTACAATAAAAAGAGAAACACAATTTGCATCAATACAATACTACAATAAGTAGAAGATGAATTTGAATGATCATCATCAATATATGACATGTTGGGAATGTATTAATGTGTGAACCTGTGGTAGGAAAATCAGATTGTAAGCCCCACTGGAAAGAAGGGCAGATATGAATGAAACACTGTGTAGTAAGAATGGTAGATAGAATCGAAATAATTACAAAGTGACTGGGGCTCTCCTCAGACCCCATATAGGTAGTGACTCACTTTAAAATATGTTTGTGCGTCAGTTCCTATAAGGGTATGTTCACACGCCCTATTTACGGACGTAATTCAGGCGTTTTACGCCTGGAATTACGCCCGAAAAAACGGCTCCAAACCGTCGGCAAACATCTGCCCATTGAATTCAATGGGTCTTACGGTGTTCTGTGCAGACGGCCGCCTCAAAAACTGCATGTCACTTCTTGGGACGTAATTGGAGCTGTTTTTCATTGACTCCATAGAAAAACAGCTCCAATTACGTCTGTAATGGACGCCGCGAAAAACGCCTGCACTTGTCAAAACGTCTGAAATTCAGGAGCTGTTTTCGCCTGAAAACAGCTCCGTAATGTCAGACATAATTGGCGTTGTTGTGTGAACATACCCTCAAGGTTCCCAGGCAGGTCATGACAACCACTGCCCGGGCCAAAACGTAGCAGCAGGCTGCAGGAGCGGCCTGTTAGAAGACAGTTGTGGATGCCCCGATCAGCAGGGACCGCATAGAAAGACTTTGGGGATAAGATGGGCATCTCCACTCCAGTCAGTTGCTGCATTTTCAGCCTTTAACCGGAGTATTACTCTAATAGATATTGTTACAGCACCCTCTGCTACTGAACTGGAACAGTAATAAAAGACCTAATCCATTTCACTGATTAAAAAATTTAAAGGAGAATTCCCATCTCATAAAGTGATGGTATATTGCTAAGCTATGATGTTACTTTATGATTGGTAAAGGTCCATCTGCCGGGACCCCTACTGATCCTGAGATTGAAGGGGCCACAGCGCTGCTTTATTGCTATATCTCCTTTGCCGTTTTTTCCTGCACCGCGGTGCTCCCGACCTATGGTAACATATATTAGTCCAGTTATTTATCTACACCTGTCATACAGCCATTCCTACAATTTGAGACAACAAATACAATGATACAAATTTTATGTTGCAGATTCAGAAGCATGACAATAGAAACAAAAGTATTAGGGCTCATTCACACCAGCGTGAATCTCGTCCATGTGCTGTGCGTGGAAACAACACACAGCACATGGACCCATTGATTTCAATGGGGCTATTCACACATGCGTGAGTTCTCACACAGTGAGTGTCTGTTGCGTGAAATTCATTGTATGTCCTATATTGGTGTGTGAAAACCACAGAAAGCACTTGGACACACATCCGTGTGCTGTCCGTGTTTTATGCATCAATTACATTGAAAAAAAAGAAGTGCTTGCGAGTGCGTGAAAAACACATGCCACACGCAAAGCACACTGATGCAAAATGCAACGCACACGACCAGATTTTTACACACGTAAATCTGTCACGCTCTTGTGAATGTAGCCTTACATAAACAACCGTAATGATAAAAGAAAAGTAGTGTGAGTTTTAGTGTAGTATGAGAGAAATCTTGGCTGATATTATAAAAGCTTTAGTTTTTCTAGACACTATAAAAGTACAGTGTGAGTCACACAGACAGAGCCCACCAGTAACGGTCCGTGGTTTCCTCCTTTTCTCAGTCATAGACAGAAACCTAATTATGCCCCGGATCATACAACGCCCAGTACTATTTCAGAAACTTATCTCACTTGTCTCAAACAAGAGCTTCCTCTGCGTGCACATGTCTGTACTAATGATAGATAGATAGATAGATAGATAGATAGATAGATAGATAGATAGATAGATAGATAGATAGATAGATAGATAGATAGATAGATAGATAGATAGATAGATAGATAGATAGATAGATAGATAATGATAGACAGATAGACAGATAGATAGATAGATAGATAGATAGATAGATAGATAGATAGATAGATAGATAGATAGATAGATAGATAGATGGATGGATGGATGGATGGATGGATGGATGGATGGATGGATGGATAGATAGATAGATAGATAGATAGATAGATAGATAGATAGATAGATAGATAGATAGATAGATAGATAGATAGATAGATAGATAGATAGATAGATAGATAGATATGTAGAATGGGACTTGGAAGTGCCACTCTTTACACTATGCAATTGATCACTTACTTCTTGCAAGTAGCTGGAAGAAGCAATACTGGAGAACCTTTTTAAGACATGACTATTATCTTAAAATCTTGCCCATAGTAAGAGGCAGTGTTCTTTTAGAAATATTGCAGATAACCATTCTAAATGGATAAAATAGCAGACACCTCCTCAAACTATTTCTAAGCTTCTGAACAGACAGTCATTGGAGACAGATGTTATTAAAGCAAATGCTTGTTTTCCATTGTGGCCAGGGGTGTTGGAGGGTTCTCTGAATATTCAAAGCAAATGACTGAAGACCAGAAATCTCCACAAATCACTGCAGAAACATTGGGAAAAGATCAAATCTTCACTGAATTGTCAGAATAATAACACCATGTATGGCCATGTTATCAGCCTTTCAGATGCTCCAGCTCTATCTATTGAGTAGCAGGGCACAATCCATACACAAACT